>NC_089220.1:82785167-82957694 GCF_963924675.1 Phocoena phocoena | reverse complement strand
CATGCATCCCTTATCTGTTTGTTGTAGTTATAGTTGCTTTTACAATATTTTGTCTTTTAATCTACATACTGGCTTTTTAAGTGGTTGATCCTCAATCCTTGCTATATATTTGCCTTTCCTAGTGGGATTTTCCCTTTCCTATAGATTCTTTATTCTTTTCCAATTACAGGAGACCCTTGAATATTTCTTTCAGGGTAGGTTTAGTATTGCTGAGTTCTTTTAGTTTTTGCTTGTCTGAGAACTTCTTTATCTCTTCTATTCTAAGTGGTAATCTTGCTGGATAGAGTATCCTAGGTTGCAGGTTTTTCCCTTTCAGCACTTTGAATATATCATGCCACTCCCCTCTGGCCTGCAACGCTTCTGCAGAAAAATCAGCTGATGGCTTTATGGGAATTCCCTTTTATATAGCTCTTTGTTTTTCTCTTGCTGCTTTTAGAATTCTCTCTTTAACTTTTGTCATTTTAATTATGATATGCCTTGGTGTGAGTCTGTTTGGGTTCATCTTGTTTGGGACTCTCTGAGTTTCCTGTACTTGGATATCTGTTTCCTTCTTCAGTTTTGTGAAGTTTTCAGCCATAATTTCCTCAAATCCATTTTCCATCCCCTTCTGTCTCTGTTCTCCTTTTGGGACTTCTATAATGTGAGTGTAGGTATGCTTAATGTTATCTCAGGGATCTCTTAAATTGCTTTTATTTTTTAAAATTAGTTTTTCTGGGCTTCCCTGGTGGCGCAGTGGTTGAGAGTCCGCCTGCCGATGCAGGGGACACGGGTTCGTGCCCCGGTGTGGGAGGATCCCACATGCCGTGGAGCGGCTGGGCCCGTGAGCCATGGCCACTGAGCCTGCGCGTCCGGAGCCTGTTGCTCCGCAACGGGAGAGGCCACAACAGTGAGAGGCCCGCGTACCGCAAAAAAAAAAAAAAAAAAAAAAAAAAAATTAGTTTTTCTGTCTGCTGGTCTGATTGGGTGATTTCCATTATTTTATCTTCCAGATCACTTATTCATTCTTCTGTATCACTTAATCTGCTATTCATTCTTTCTAGTGTGTTTTTTATTTCAGCTATTGGATCATTCAGTTCTGATTGGGTCTTTTTTATATTTTCCTTGTTAAAATGTTCACTGTTTATATCAATCCTTTTCCCTAATTCAGTTAACCTTATTATTATGAATGTTTTGAATTCTTTATCTGGTAAATTGTTTATTACTATTTTATTACTTATTTTTTCAGGGTTTTTCTCTGTCTTTCAATTGAGAGTAGTTCCTCTGCCTTTTCATTTTACTTGACTTTCTCTGCTTCTGTGAATTTAGGTAAAGCAGTTACTGATTGTGTTCTTAAAGGGGGGTTATTATGTGGGAACATCCCTGTGTGGGCTGCATGTATTATTGCCTTGGGTGGGAGAGCTGGATTGAGGTCAACCCAAGTCATATTTTTCCTCAGGGTTTTCCGGCAGCTATCCCCTTGGTAGGGGGTGGGGCTGTAGATATAGGGGCTAGAACTGGTACTGTGTATGAAGTAGGACTCCCTCTCTCAGTGGCTAGAACTGGTACTGTGTATGAAGTAGGACTCCCTCTCCCTCTCTCAGTGGCTGTCACTGCCCTGTTAGGGGTGAGGTCTGATCTCAAGTTGCTGGAGCAGAAGCCCTGGAGGTTGGACCCGAGCTGGCTCTGCTCCCTTTAAGTGTGTGTTTTTCCCTCTCCCTGTACCGGGACCCTTGTCACAGAGGAGGCAGTGCTGAAGTAAGTGGGGCCCATGCACTGACAGTGGTCGGATGTGATGCTTGTAGAGGCACCCATGTCTTTGCTCAGACGCGGCCTTAGGTGCAAGTCCCCTTTGCCCCTCACAGCTGATCACTGCCCCCAGCCTCTACCACCCCTGCCCTGTGGCTTAGCCACTCTGCAAGGCTAGCAGGAGCCATGTGCCCTCTTGATGTGTATCAGGAGGTGAGCTGTGGTGGAGGAACTGCTGTCAGAGATCTGGGTGGCTTCTGAGGAGCCGCTTGAGTAAACACCAGCTGTGGCCACCGCCACCCCACCCGGGCTCCACCTTGGGACTGGGTTGCCTCTGTGTCTCACCTTTGAGTCTTTCCTTGGTCATGGGTGCCTCAGATCCAGTGCCATGCTGTGGCATGGGGGTAGCAGGGCTGGAGGTCAGGCTGGGCACACGGCGAGGCGGTTGCGGTTGCAGGAAACCTGGCTGCCCTGAGCAGACGTCTCTCCACCCTGCCTGGGGATAGTCAGTGCACCTACGCTCCTCAGGGGCAGAGTCCAGGGTTCTCATAGCCCTTCTGTTTCTCCTAGTGGTCCTCCAACCAGCTAAGGGGACTTGTCTCGCCTGTGTAGGACCCCAGCCTGGGGTGCCCAATCTGTGGCTCGAACTGCTCACTCCCCAGTGCAGGTGTCCGCCCGTGTAATCTCCCTTTTCCTCCGATTCCTATTGCAGGGGCACAGGTCCCAACCCGATTGCTTTTCTTCTCTTCCTGCCTGATTCTCTGTGTATCTTTCTTACAGCCTTGGTTGTATAGGAGTCCTTCTGCCAGTTTTCAGAAAGAATTGTTTCACATGGAGATGTGTTTTTGATGTGTTTGTGGGGGAAGGTGAGCCTTATGTCCTTTTACTCTGCCACCTTGATCCTTCCCTCCTGAAATACTTAATTTTTCATGTTTGTGCTTTAAGCTTAGTGGTAACTACTGTTGTTTGACTTTCCAGATACAAGGTCCAGTAAGGTCAGTGTTGTACTCACTTACTGTTGGGGTTTCAGGAGATCGATAAATAGTCCCTTCTCTTCCCCACCCCTATCAGACCAGTTGAGAGATGGATAGATTCTGACAAGTGGAGATCAAGGAGGTTGGCTTTATTGCTGATAAAATGTAGGGGATTGTTTTTACCTGGGCAGGCAGCCAAACGGTCTTCCTAATGCTACACCCTCAAAATGAACTTATACACCCAGTCACTGGCAGAGGTGAAAAGCCTCACCCATGGAGACCTGTTCACATGGAGAAATAGTACAGAGGAGCAAAGGAGCACCCTGGGCAGGGGATGCTGACCCCCTTGGAGGGAGGAGTGAGCTGAGCATGCCATTTCTTCCCCTAAACTCACCAATCAGGTAACTGACTGTTCTTCCCATGGGGAGAGGGGAGGTGGGGTGGGGTGATGTTGGATATGCCCCCACTGTAGGTTCCTCCACATGGAAGTGTAAGGAGAGTAAGTGGTCTTTGGTCCCATCAACCTGGGAGACACCACCAAGTACAGTGGTGCTTCAGGTCTGTGGTTAGTCTAGTACTTAAGTATCTTATGCTGAATTACTTCCTAGATAATCAAAAAGGCATCTATGCATGTACAGTATTCTCTTTTTCCCAACAGGCACTTGAACTGCTTATCAACATAAATTCATTATCACAAAGAGGAAAATATGATTAACAAATAACAACAATAAAATAGGGCAAAAAGGGACACAAAGTCACATAGTAAAGAAGGGGGACAGGACTATATTAATTCTTCATGGAAAAACAAAGTGGATTTCCCATAGGACCCATTTAGTGAATAATGTTCTTAAAAATTTCTAACAGATAAGGTTTTTTTTTGGCAGTATGCAGGCCTCTCACTGTTGTGGCCTCTCCCGTTGCGGAGCATAGGCTCCAGACGCGCAGGCTCAGCGGCCATGGCTCACGGGCCTAGCCGTTCCACAGCATGTGGGATCTTCCCGGACCGGGGCACGAACCCATGTCCCCTGCGTCGGCAGGCGGACTCTCAACCACTGCGCCACCAGGGAAGCCCCCAAGGTTGTTTTTAAAATAACACTCCTAAATGGAAACTAGGGTGACTAACTGTCTTGGTTTGCTCAGGAGTGTCCTGGTTTTACACTGAATGGCCCTTGTTTTGGGAAACCCTCAGTCCCTGGCAAACTGGGCTGGTTGGTCACTCTAAATTGAAACTGAGAACATAAAACCAAGGAGCAAATTAATTACCCAAAGGACAAAGTTAATAGAGTCCAGGTAAGTAGTGAGGTTCGAGGCTAGAACCTAGATGAGCAGAGAGATGCCTTGTTCACCCACCCACCAGCATGATCTGGCCTAGTGTTAGGAGTGTGGGCTGTGGGTGAGACAGACCTAGGTTTGAATCCTTGCTCGGCTTTTAGCAGATGATCTTACGCAAGTTACTTAATCTCTTTCTCCTCTCTACCTTGGTCCCCTTATTTGTAAGATAAGTTGGCTTTAGTATTTACCCTCTAGGGTTGTAATAGGGATCAAATGAGAAAAGCCACATAAAATGATTAGCTCAAAAAAAAGATTAGCTCAGTGACTGGACTTGGTTGGCCTACATAGTACATATTTAACATTTCATCAGGAGATTTCTCATAAAAGCCTGGATTTCTGACTTTTCTAACAAATCAGCAGGTCTTCCACTGGGGAGGAGAGCTGAATAGCAGATGTTCCCTTTAGAAGGAGCATGTACTCTCCTGGAAAACATGGCCCTGTCTGGCCTTCTACTTCATGTGCTTGGTCCTTTGGGACCATATGATTTCCATCCCATGTTATAAGCCTTTGCTGCTTAGAGTGTTGTCCAGTCACTGGGGGCTCATTAGAAATGCAGGGCCTAAGGCCCCTTGCACTTTAATAAGATCCCCCTGTGGTACTTACAGTGAAGTTTGAGAAAGCACTGTTACAAACCACCAGAGCATTATTCCTAATCAGGGTGAAGGTAGAGATCATCTGGGAAATTTTTTGTTTGTTTTGTACCTATGTCCAAGGCCCAAGCCAGACTTACCAAAATCAGAGTCCCTGATGTAGAGTATTCAGTCTGTCAAATTAATGCAAGCCACAAGATTTTGCTGTGCATATTTGAGAAATATGGCATTCAGTTGAGATGTAGGAAGGCTAATTATGTTATCCTGTTGGGGTCCTCAGACAGAACAAGTTCTAAACAATGACAACTTTACAGTCTAAATATATTTCATGTTGAAATTCTGCCCATCAAAGGATCTGATTGTAACTTGCTCAGTGAAGCATGGTTGCAGGTGGACTGACTTTTGGGAAGATGTTGCAGTTTGAAGGAGGTGTGTGTTAATGTGTATCATTACTCATACCACCTGAACAATTTGAAGGGAACTAGATTGTTTTGAGAAAGTTTTCATTGTTGTACTATAGTCTTACTGGTTTGCAGTGGAGGCAGTGAGATTCTGAAAATACTACTACTACTAGCTGACTTTTTTCTTTTCCACTAAAAAATATTTTTTCTTTTCCACTAAAAAATATTTTGTCTTGTTCTCAGGGAAATGTTTAACTCATCATTGCTTTGATGGAGTTCTCTTTCTCTCAGTGTGTGTCTTCAGGCCTCCTAGTTATTATTTGTTAAATTACTTTTCCAAGGCTACAGATTGCTTCTCAGATGCTCTTAGTAGCTTAATCAACCCTCCAAAGTTTCTTTGATCAAAATATCAGAGCTGCCATGTTAGAAATTCCCAGGGCTAATTCCTGTTTTATATAAGACCTTAGTATATAGTAAATTTATATCTGATGAATTTATCTTTTCAAATTACTTTCATCTAATTTTCTTTAACTCAGTTCTTCTTCAGGTAGACTTTTCATATAAACATTTGCCCCTGATTATTTTCTCTACTATAAAATATCACTTTCTCTGACTGTTTTGTTTAGTAGTATAAAATGAACAATGTTGGAGAGTTTTGATGTTTAACTGTAATGAACTTATCACTTTATCCGGTATTGGGAACTTCTGATTCCATTGCTTCATTCAAATTGAGTAAAATGAAAAAGTTACTGAAGATCATTACTGTAGACTAGATCTATGGACCAGCGGTATTAGCATCACCTGGGAGCTTGTTAGAGCTGCAGAGTCCCAGACCTACCGTATCAGAGTCTGCATGTTAACAGGATGCCCCCAGCAGGTGATTTGTATGCACAGTAAAGTGTGAGAAGATCTGAATTAGATGGTTTGCTAGTCACTCTATTTTAGGATTATAAAAAATACCAGCATATGTGGTGGTGGTGAAAATAATGTCTGAAAGTATCTTCTTTCCCATCTGCTCAATCCCTGCTTTATCTTCTTGAATTTCATTTTAATGAAGGTCACTACCTTTTCTAGATTGTCTTCTTATCTCCCCAACCATCCCTGTTGTCCTTCTTGTGGGTAACCTTCCTCTTAAGCACTGAGAGCAAGCATGTCCTAGCTTAAGTTCTCTACTCTTTCATGGTTAGCATTTTATTTGGAGACACACTTAGCCAGTATGGGATCATCTGTGCTCTGTGTACTTTTGATTTTCAGACCTCTCTCCTTGGCATCTGCCTCAGGTCTGCCTGGCATGTTAAGCTTTACTGAGTCCATCCCTTACACCATGCTTCTTACCTCTGACTGCACATTAGATTCATCTGGTGAGATTTAAAAACAGGTTAATGCCTCGGTTTCATTCCAGAATTAAATTGATTTCTAGGGGTTGGCTCTGGGCATCTGTATTTTTTAAAGTCAGTTCTGAGGATGGGGTCTGGGTGATTCTGTTGTGTAGCTATGATTAAAACCACTGCTCTAGGGCTCCATTGTATTCATTCATGAAGGATGCTGCTCCTAGGTTATCAGGTGAGTAGGACATGATCACTGCTCTGAATTATTTCATAGGCTACTGATGAAGGCAGGCACTTAAGCAGGTCATCGCAGCATAGTGGGACAAGTAGAATATAAGAGCTTCCTGACAAAGTATTTGACAACACTAGAGGGAATGATGAACACTGGAGGGACGGGGAGGTGGCGTTTGAATCGAGCCTCCAAGGATGAGTGGTCATTTACTGGGTGGGCAAGAGGGAAAACACTCCACAGAGAAGGATGAGCACTTATGAAGGCGAGGGGCTGTGGTCTTATCATCGCTCATTGCATGTGTGGGCTACTGAGGTGCACTTCTCATCCATCCCACCTTCCTCTACATCCTGTTTACTGTTTCCTCTCCATGCATTGACACTATCACTACATTTCTCACTTTACTCTCTGAGACTCCAAATCATTTACCCTTAATTATTAGGTTGATTTTTTAAATTACAGATTTATTGACATCTTTTTTAAATACCTGTGTTCGTTTCCTGCGGTTGCCACAACAAATGATCACAACAGAAATTTATCATCTCTTACTTGTGGAGGCCTGAAGTCTGAAATCAAGGTGTCAGCAAGGCCACACTCTGCTTGGAGGCTCTAGGGAAGGATGCTTCCTTGCTTCTGCCACTTTCTCAGGCTGTTGACATTCTTTGGCTTCGTCGCTTTGTGACCACATCCCTCCAGTCTCTGACTCTGTCTTCACATTGCCTTCTTCTCTCTCTGCGTTTGTCTCAAATTTCCCTCTGCTTTTCTCTTAAAAGGACATTTGTTAATGAATATAGGGCCCACCTGGATAATCCAGGCTGATCTTATGACAAGATCCTTAATTATTTATGTCTGCAAAGACCCTTTTCCCAAGTAAGATAAGTTTCATAGGTACCAGGGATTAGGATGTGGACATAACCTTTTTGGGGCCACCGTTCAACGATACCATACAATTCAATGGGTTTTAGTATATTCACAGAATTGCACATCCATCACCACTATCAATTTTACATCCTTTTCCTTACCCCAGAGAAAAACACTGTACCAACTTGCAGTCACTCCCCATTTTCTCCCAACCCCAAAGCCATAGGTGATCACTAACTAATCTACTTTATGACTCTATGAATTTGCCTAGTCCGGACACTTCATATAAATGGAATCATGCAACATGTGGCCTTTTGTGTTTGGCTTCTTAGTATAATGTTTTCAAGGTTCATCCATGTTGGAGCATGTGTCAGTACTTCACTCTTTTCTTGTTAAATAATATTCTTTTGTGTGGGTTTACCGCATTTTCTTTATTTATTCATCAGTCGACGGACATCTGAGCTGTTCCTACGTTTTGGCTGTTATATGTATCTTGGTGTGCACGTTTTTAGGCGGATGTATGTTTTCATTTCTCTTGGGCACATACCTAGGAGTAGAATTGCTGGGTCTCTGGTTACCTTCTGAGGAACTGCCAGACTTTCCTCAAGCAGCTGCACCATTCACATTCCCACCAGCAGTGTGTGAGGGTTCCAGTTTCTCCTGATTCCATTTTATTGTCTTCTTTTATTTGGTGCTGTTGTCAGTTCTGCCTTTTCTGATAACATTCTCACTAAGAAGAATATTTCCATTCCATTTCTGTTAGAGTCACGATTTGTTTCTCACATTAAAGAAATGAAAGGTGATTAGTTCTAATCTACCCTAAGTGTAATATTTACATTTACTTTTGGCTTCTTTCACCCTGCTTCCCAGAAACTTAGTACAAAGAAAAAAAATTTTATGCCTGTCTCCAAATCCAAAACCATTTTAGCTCTCAAAACCCAAAAAACTTTCCCTCAGCTATAAGCTCAATGAAGGCAGGCACCTTATCTCTCACTTTTTCTTGTCAATTTTGTATGCAGCTTGTGGTGAGCTGTCCAATATTAACTGAGAATGTGATTATTGTCTCATGTGTAAAAGGATTTAATGTTTTATAGGCTGATGGTTTTTCTTAATTATGCACAGATTTCTGACATATTTGGTTATTGTTTTTAATGTGCAGATGACCAGGAGACTGAAGGTGTAACAGAAGAATGTAAAGGATCTTAAGCAAAGACTTGCCGGGGTGTGCTTTTAAGAAAGCTGGTAAATTAAGTTAAATCACATTTTTTCCAAATTCTTTGAATTCAATGAATGCAGTATAGAGACCATTCCTCAAATGATGATTTTAATGTTTGGATTCTCTCTTTCTGGATCACATTTCCTTGATATTTTTGAGACTCGTGGTATAATTGTTCAGTGGTTTTTCCTCATTGAAATTCCTGGGAAAATTTTTTATTGCTAAATTTGCAACATCAGGGGTACGTTATAGAAACCAACATTTATGTATGTGTGCTACGTTAAAACTAGTTGAAATGCTATGATTGTTTTGTATTTGATTTGATACGTTGCCACTTTATTGTGATTTAGACAGATTTGATCACCATGAATTGTAGTTTTGCCCCTGCTTTCCCTTCTTTCCTCCTCTCTAATGCCTGTTAAGTAAGTACAACTTGCCGTGGAGAGAAATGAAGTTTCTCAACAAAGCAATGTTAGGCTATCCTTGCTATCTTATTAGAAATGGTACTTTTCATAAGCAGAAGTTTGACTGAATTATTACATATATTATATTTAGTTATTTTCTTTCAGAGTTTGCCTTTTACAATGCAGCAAATAAAGATCAGCTACTTAAAAAAAAATAACCTGTGGTACTACTTGAAGAGAGAGGGTTTGTTAGTTACAAGTGAGTAGCCTGGATTCATGAGAACATTTTATGTCAACACTCCATATGATGAATTGGCATTAGAACTAGAAGTCCAATTTATTTCTGATTCTTAAAAAAAAAAAAAAAAAAAGAGCTATCGTGCAGCATTTAACAAAATTTGGAATAATGTATATGTAGCATTATTATTTTTCGCTCGAATGTTTTCATCTACTGATACTGGATAATATTAGCGATTGCTTACGTCAAATTTGCTTGACTTTTTAAAGTGAAGACTTCTGTAGCTACTGTCTTCAGAAGAATTGATAGGCAATTTCTTTTTCTAGCCTTTTTCAGTTTATATTAAAACAGCAGTGGTTCTTGTTGATGTTAATCTGCTACAGTGTAACTTGTCTTGATGCTAAGAGTTTTGCTGTGGGTTGCCAGCAGAGGTTAAAAGTCATGATTTTGGACTCTCATAGGAGTGACGTGTGTGGCGTAGGGTTTGGGTCAGAACAATCAGAGGAGAGAGGTGGTATGGATGGGGATTTGCAGTGGTGATAGAGGAGCCATTTTTGCCCATAAGCCTTTCAGAGGAGTGGGGCTTTCTAAACCCATGTGCTTCTGGTGTTTGACATGTATGTGTATGTGTGTGAGAGAGAGAAAGAGAGAGGGAGAGGGAGAGCAGGAAAGAGGGAGAGAAGGGGAGAGGGAGATAGATGTTGGAGAGAGAGCTTATGCCTTTGTAAACTGTTCCTGCAAATGGTATTTGCGGCAGAGT
This sequence comes from Phocoena phocoena, assembly GCF_963924675.1. Taxonomy (NCBI): domain Eukaryota; kingdom Metazoa; phylum Chordata; class Mammalia; order Artiodactyla; family Phocoenidae; genus Phocoena; species Phocoena phocoena. The sequence continues at coordinate 82,947,636 of NC_089220.1, read as the reverse complement.
GAATCTTTATGTTACAAGAGTTTAAGAGAAGGAAAGGAAAACAGAATGATTTTAAGTAGTGAATTTTACCATTGAAAGAGGTGACACCATTCCATAGCATGTCAACTGAAAGTACCTCTAATAAGAACTGGCAAGCTGAATTTGTATAATATATTCAACATGAAGGCTCCAGATTAATATTTTCAACATGAAGGCTCCAGATTAAAAAAAAAAAAAAAAGAAAGGCCCTGATAGGGAAAGAAAATGTTATTAAAAAATAAGTTTTTATTTTAAGGTTCCTTTTAGACCTGAGTGTTTGCCCCAGAACAAGATAGAGAAGAAAAGATATAAAAGAGCAAGAGCTAATTCATTTCAGGAATGAATTTAGGATCTTAAAATTTGAGGTTTTTCTACTTATGACTCCTCAAGAAAATTACTGGCATCACCTTTATTGTAAATTCCCAGAGGACCTAAAATTGCCGTCCTATCCAACTCTTTGAAATGCATGACAATAAAATAGAAGGAAAAAGCTATACCCCGATGGCATAATTTTAATTTTTAACACATCCTGTATTTTAGTACAACCTGATACGAAGGTCAGTCTTGGAGTGAATATGCAGCATGCCTGGGAAAAACCTCCTGTTCCCAGACACTTTTTTCTGTCCCATCTTGATATTTTGAGTTACTTTTGTTCTGTTACTTAAAAGTGAATTAGAATGCTCTCCCAAGACTTCACACGTTGAGCTGCTCAGAGAGTGAATGTCATGTTTCAAAGAATTATTTCTTTCAAATCAGTTTTCCAAATTTTATAACCATTACCAATACCTTCTAGTTCCTGACTCTTCACCTGGATACCATAAAATGATTTGGCAATTTATACTTATATAGGACTGTGCTACCCTAGATAGATGTTTCTAGAATGAGAGAGAAAGATCAACAAGGAGAAAGAGTCTATCTCACTCAGCCAGTCCTTTTTGTTTTAATGGATCTCAAAGTGAGACCTTTAACCTACTCATAATTTTTTTTATTCTACCTGTTCTTATTAAAACTAAAAATTGGCCAGTATTCTACATTCATGGTTAGCCCACCTGAAACTCAAGTTCTGCTTATTGTAAGGCATTGGCCTTCTCTTCACAAAATAATTTGATTTTTTATATGTATATATGTTTTTAGGATTTCATCCAAATTCGACCTGTCTCTGTAGTCATCCGTTTTTGACCAAAGGTATAGTTGTTCTCCAAAAAGTGTTACCTGTAAAATTTGACCCAACTTTTTGGGGACAGTTCTTCCTCCATTAACGTTTCTAAAGCTTCTCCACAACGTGCAATGGTGTTGCCCACCCAGTGCCCTCATTCATGGCTCAGAAGATGTAGCTGTGAATTCTGTGTGCTTCACTCCTGTTTTCCTTTTTCATTGTTTTTAGAAACAGAACTGGACTTTGAAAAGGATTCAGTAAATGACATTTAGTGACACTGGTAAAATATGAACTTGTATCCTTTTGGGTCCCACATCTCGGGGGGACATTTCTCATTGCTGTGTTTTTAATATGACAGGTTAATTTTTGTCTTGTTCTTCTATTCCACAAATCCAGCAACTCAGTCTTCCTAAATCGTATAGGAAATACGAATGTTCCTGTTACTTACTGTGTTTTCTTTTTGTATATACTCTATTGGTTTGAGGATGGAATTTACCCATACCTCATAACATAAAGCCAGAAAACAAATAAACATGGATACAGTAAGTATAAATATAAATTTCCATATGATTTATTGTTGTTCCTTGTACATAAGAAACAGTAATATACAACTTACACTGCTTTAGAATGTAAAATGGATAAAAATGTGTACAAAAAAAGCACATTCCTAGAAAAGTATTGGCAAATAGTAAAAACAGGGAGGAGGGTAACAAGCAAAAAACAAATCAACAAAACAAAAAGAAAAACGAACAATTCTTCAATTCAGTGTGCAAACATTTTATAAAAATAGAAATACTAACTCTACAGGCAGTATTTCCTGATAAATTATTTAAATAGCATATCTACACAATCTGAGATATCTATTCCAATGGCAATGAGAAAATAATTTATAAAAATAAAGCAATGGTATACAAGATGATAGAAACACACAACTTTCAGAAAATGTATTTAACATTTCAATGCTATTTCCTTATTGGGAATACTTTTCTGTGAAGAATTTTTATACTATGTACAACATTGACTTTTTTTTTTTTAGGTACTACAGTAGCTTTAAGTTTGTTAGACATTTAAACTCTTTTCTGCTTGATCCAAAAATTCTTTACTCAGTCACACAACAAATGAGGTAATATTTGTATACAAGTTTCACCTTTGTCATTTTTTTCGTTTGGAAAAAGGCAAAAATAATAAATGTAGATGCTTTTCATCTCCCTGGAAATAGGCACAAGGGATGGAGCAAAACAGTATTAAAGCCCTCCTGGCTTTCTTTGCAAACTAAAAACACTTGCAAATGGACAACCAAATAATTCCACTTGAAAAAAATAAAGGAAAAAAGAAGAATCCCAAATCGTTCAGTCTAAGCACAAAATGAAGAGCAGCTTGCTGTGCTGATTTCCTTGTGCCATTCCTATGAAAGTTTTGCTGATCAATCTCAACTACCAGCTCTCAGACACTTTCCGTATGAAACCTAGATCCCAGGTAGAACAGAGTTAATAAATAATCTGTATTTACAATCTTACAGTCGTGAAGACTTGTAGCAAAGATGATATGCTTACGCTTCTTCCTGTTCCATGAATAGTCTTTCAGACAGATCCTCCAGAATAAGTAAAAAATAAATATTTTACATTGTAAAATGTTTGTAAAAAAAAAACAACACCAAACTACAGTCCAAAAGAGAAAATTGGAAAACTCCATGATATTCAGGAAAAAAGAGAGAAAAGGAATGTCTTAGTTGATAATTTTGTGCCTTTCTAACCATAAAAATACAAGCACGGCTACCTTTCCCTTGGGAGGTAGCCCAGTGCTCACTGAGATGGTAGGTTTTCTTATTTCCCTGCTACATCTGCACAAGCTACGTCTGGAATACAACTGACAATTTCAATATAACCAGGCAGTGGCAGCCAGCACTGCCTTGTGCTGGCTTAGTTCTGACTCCTTGTTCTGGTTGCTACAGGTGATGTGTAAGGGGTGGAAATCCGGGAGGAAGTCCACAAGCCAGTCTTTTCCTTCCTTCCCTGCTTCTATTTAAGTGCCTATTTACGTGGGTCAATCAGCTAACATGGGTCAGCGTCATGAAATCCATCAACAGTCTTTCCCCTGAAAATGATTTAGTACCGAAAATGTAACAGTCCCTCCATGTTTTCTTCATACAATCGTCTCTTGGGTATGCGCCCTCCCCTTAGGGCTTCGGCCCCGCCCCCCATTCCAGAGGGAGTAGGTCAGGGCTGGTTTTGTTTGTCAATTCTAGCGAGTCCTCCCTTCTCTCACATGCCTGAAAACGCTTTGGAGTCCACTGCTCAGAGCTGGCCTCACAATCGCCCTCTGCCCTGACCAAAGCAGAGTGGGACAGGCACCTTCCAACCGAAGCAAGTGGATGCTTTTGATTTTTCAAAAGCCAACCAAAGTCATTGTTTATATCCTTGGAAGATTCTTCTCATTCAGAGGCTGAATGCTGAGTCTGATTTGGAAAATTGCATTTTCTTGAGGCAAGTCACATGTTCTAAGAGTCCACACTGATGCAAGCAGAGAGCAAAGGCAGGCAGGGAGGAGTGATCCTGGGGGTTTTCTTAAGCCCATGGTTCCAGAAGGTGCAATACCAGCAATGGTTATGATCAGTCTTTTCATCAACAGTTTGATGATTAAGAATCTGTTAAATAAATAGACAAACACATAAATACATAAACAAACTAATTCATCAAGGCATTGTCATCTTAATATCCCTTAATACGTTAACAACCTAGGCATAGCTCTACTTTTATAATGTCAAAGGCATATTTTAAGATTGTCAGCTTATATAATTACACGTTAGTGTGTTGGAACATGGTTGCTAGGAGATTGACACTGCATAACCTTCTAGAACTTATGCTGTGCTTTCTAAGTCTTTCCGTGTTAAAACTCTAGGGAGTTTTATTTTACAACTTAAGACTCAAAGATTACACCATAATTTAAATATTGAGTAACAGCAACCATATTTTTTTTACTGTGCTTCATCTTGTTGGCTCCAAGCTTGGCCCAGTAAACGTTTATTAAGCACCTGTTTTGTAGGAGACCCAATGCTAGACTCAGTGAGAGCTTAAGTAACCACTAAATGAAAAAAAGAGCAAAGGTTAGTAGTGAAAATTAATTTAACATGCCAACATGAAGGCAATACTCCTTTTCCTTCCTTTCCAAGAGGGAAAGGTTCTGAAAGACAACCTGGGCCGTAATGGCATGAATAAAACTAAGTGGTGTGCAAGACACGGAAATGTAAAATTAAAAAAATTTTTAGGTATTATTGCTGGGGTCTGAACCGTACAGGAGCTTGTCTGCAGTTTACTTTGCACTGGCTATGAAGAGGACAGAGATTGCTAAATTAAAATGGTTCACAAGGACTCAGCACTTCATAAGCTGCAGTTCATAGGCACTATTTCATTTTTTATCATATGCCTTCAACAGCAAAATATAAATAACCCTTTCTCTAAACTAGCCTTTAAATCAGCCTCTCCCATGATTGGCATTCTTGGTATTGGTCTGAACTAGGGATGTCAACTGGTATATTCACTGTCATTTTGCTCCTACCTCTGCATTCATATTTCAGGTCAGAGAAGAACACCATTTCTTGAGAGAAGACGAACAACCCTAGCCTACCGCCAGCATAGGTTTTGTCGTAGATGGGTCCTGAGTCGGCCATGATTTTCTTCCCTTCATACATCACCACTCTGCAGGAAAAAGGAAGTCGCGTTAGTGACACCCTTGCTTTTTGGTCCTCTCCTTCTCTCCCGTCAGTGTGACTTAAGTGAAATTTAATCAGAGCCAATCTTACCTAATGAAACCCGTCTTTGGCCTGTGGCTCAGACGCCATCTGTAGGCGGTGAAATCTTTCCAGCCTATGTGACGAGGGTCATGCCACAGCGTGCGTACCTGGAGGAAAAGGAAACAAAAAGGTTGAAACAGCCTCATTATGAGATTTATATTTCATTCCATGAGAAACGGTGCTTGAAAGGTACAGAGTTGACCTAAATTAGAGGGCTGCAATGTAGGATTTTTTTCCGAAGGCCTTTTTCATTAGATGTGTAGCCTTGAATGTACATATAAAGCAGAGAGAAGAGAAATTTTTATTTGTTTGTTTGAAGAGGCTAAAACTGCCTTTGGATTTGAAGTGGGCTCTCCTCTCAGACCCTCGGATGTTTTTTCAAAGCAGAACTTAACGCTGCAGTTGGTGATGCGGGGAACGTGATATCTAAGATTCCCTGGTGGGAGGCTTGGCCAAAGCACAGCGTCCCTTGTGCTGGTCTAGCACCTCTCCCCCTTCTACAGGGTGTTGTTCTCACCTGGCCGGGGGTGTTTCCTGTGTGCCACAGGGCATTCCGCAGGTGCTCGCCAGGCCCTGTGGTGGAGTTCACGACCTTCACAGAAAGGCCGGAGTATCCCTGAGCCCTTGTGGGGTTGGTGTCCCAGTAGGACTGAGTGACTTGCTTCCACATCACAACGTAGAAGCGGCTGCTGGACTGGTAGCCAAAGACAAATCCGGCATAGTCATCGTCCCTTTCGGTGTTGATGAAGAAGGTGCCACTGAAGTCCACAGCGTTAAACTCATCATAACCTGGAAGAGGAGGCCAGACCCAGGTTAAAACCTGCAGCCTTCGGGAGGTGCTCTGTTACACTCCTAGGCATTTTTTAGCACCCATGGGGACACACACGACTGCCAGCTTTTATATTTGCTTCTTTCCCCTCTATGCACCGGCCTTTCGTTAGAAGAACTCACTACTCACCTACAGCAAGTCCAGGATCACAGTTGACAGTCTGGACGAGTTCTTTACCCTGATGGCGTACAACCCAGTTAGGGTCATTTTGGGACGTCCCTTTGGGATCTAGAGGAATCATCTGGAATCGGCGGAAATCGGTCTCACTGATATCAACGTTTTCGGGACAGATGTCATCGATGTCTGGCACGTTGTCCTGGTCAAAATCATCTTTGCAAGCATCACCTCGACCATCACCTGAGGCCAAAAAGGCAAGAGTTCAGTGAAATTCTGAAATAACCGTGACTGGTGCCAGAAATTCACTGTCTTCTCAAAGCTGACATTTGGTCTCTTCATCCTTAAATGCATTCAGCTTTGTTTTTATTTCCTGAATCCAGACAGCCATGGTTTCAGTGACTCTCTTTAAAATTGGCTCCAGTGACTCACCATCAGAATCCTTCTGGTCAGGATTGGGCACGAGCCTGCAGTTGTCCTTGTCATCAGGAATGCCGTCATTGTCATCGTCATGGTCGCAGGCATCACCCTTGCCGTCCTTGTCATGGTCGGCCTGGTTGGCGTTGGGCACGTAGGGACAGTTGTCCAGGTTGTTCTGGTGGCCGTCTTCATCAATGTCCTGATTGTTGTCACAGGTATCTCCAATGCGGTCTGAGTCAGAATCGAGCTGAAAGAGACAGAAACAGAGGGTCAATTGGAGTATGAATCATTGATGCTAAAGAGAACTTATGGAAGATTCTCCAGTGTTGGATTCGGCCAGTGAGGTTTGAAGTCTATATGCCACTGCCAAAAGCCAGTCATATTAACAGATTTTAAATGTTTTTCTTCCTGACTCTTGTTTTCATATGACAGTTTTAATAGGGATATTTGTTGTTGTTGTTTTTTAAATAGAAAACTGTCGAAATAAAATTAAATAGAAAGCATTATCTAATCCCCAAGGATGGAATGCCATGTTAACTGCTTATATTTTAATGATAACTGAAATTCTTTCAGTACAATTTGTTATTTTCCATTTAAGTTTTCAATTAGGAAATTGTTGACACATCAGCGTCTACTCTAGGTCATTAAATCATGGCAACATGGCACTGCTTTTTATACTTACTTGGAAATCCATATGGTGGGATCAATTATTTTCTTCTTTTTTTAGGTATTTGGTTTTATATCTCTAGTCCATAATGGTTGTCAACTGTTGGCTCAGGTAGTCAGAATTCTAAATTTTTTCAAAACTGTACTTCTCAAGAGTACTTTTTTACATTATTCAGTGTATGTGGGATGCTTAGGGATTATTTATACACAAGTTGAAATGTTTCTTGCCAGTATTTATGCTCTTTGCCATTAAGATTTTTACATGATTCATTAATTGTTATAAACTTTATTATTATCGGAAGAACCAAAAACTCATCCAGGGAGGTTAAACGGCATTGAGGTTTAATTTATAGTAAGATCCAAACTCAAAATAGATGACCCTCAATGCCATTTGATCAGGAAAGCTATCCCAGATCATTCATGCTTTCCCATTACGGCCCCAAAGAGATTCATCCTGTTGCTTTCTGTTTTATAGGAGCTCAAACGAACAAACATTAGGAGCTCAGCTGGACTTCTCATTTTTTGAATCTTTTAAAAATATTCCCATTTTTTAAAAGCTGGTTTCTATATTTTCAGAACAATGCCTTAACTTTCACAGCTAGAAAATGATGATGAGCAATTACACAAGAAAAGGAACTTGTTCTGGCTGATGTCTATTTGCAGCACTCCCTGGCAGTGCTACGGAGAATTATCTGCTTGCAATGCCAAACACTTGAAGAATGACAAAGAAACAGGGATTTCTCCAGTTTGGGGGAATTATTTTTAGTCTGAATTTCTTGCAGCCAGATTATATCATTAGCCATGAATATGGTTGTGTATTGTGCTTAGGGATATTTTCTTCCATCTCTTAGTTTCAAATATGATTAATATTCCCGTAGAGTCGTCAGTCACAGATTTCTGCTTTGTATAATTTATCTTAACAATGGTAGATCCCGCTGAGCAAGTCACGTGGACCTTCTTGTAGAAGACAGGACTGACATTACAAGACTGTCACACTAAAGACCTATGAGACTCTGCGAGGAACTCATGTCAGGCAAACTGTTCACATGAAAATATTACAATTGGCTATGAGAGCACTGAGAGCCGTGGTAATGCGAGTGTTTGAACTCTGTTTAACTCCTCTATTTTTTAGAGGCCTAGAAAGGGATATTCTAACACTTTACTGAAAGATTCTGAAAGGAATCCACCGACCTGATCTGGATTGTGTTCCAGGGGGCAGTTGTCACACTGATCTCCAACCCCATCCATGTCAGTGTCTCTCTGGTCCACATTGTAGACATACTGGCAGTTGTCCCGTTCATTGAGGATACCTGCAGAGAACAGGGGACAGGTAAGAGCTGGAATCTCCAGCCTCAGCTGTTTCAACCAAATCGCACGCTAACAGCCAGGGCTGCTCAAGGTTGAGAGCCAAGTGAGAGACACTCGGGCCCGCTGGAGTCAGGGAGTGCCTTACCGTCCCCATCAATGTCTGCTGCGCAGGCGTCTCCTTCCCCATTGTTGTCCGTGTCAGCCTGGTCTGGGTTGTGGTTGTAGGGGCAGTTGTCACAGCGGTCTCCCACGTCGTCTCTGTCGTAGTCATACTGGGCTGGGTTGTAATGGAACGGACAGTTGTCCTGCAAAGAGAAGCAGCAGAGCATTTTACAACACGGTCCATGAAGCCCGCCTCAAACCACATGCAGGATATTTATAAAACTGTGAAAATAGGCAACAATTATTTTCTATTTAGTGGATATACTGATTGAATCCTCTGTAAAATGGTCACTGCAAAAGTTAAAAGCCAGGACACAATGAATGAAAAATGAATTGCTGTTGGTTATGAGTCAGTGAGATGTAAATAGAAACTCAACATCACTGCTCTCAGTGCACTCAAAGAAAATCTTAATGTGACTTAGAGAAGACATTTGAAACCAATCTGGGGAGCGAAGTGTCATTTGTTCACATATTGTAACCTCTTGCTCCAACCGGGGGAAGGGAAGGTTGTGATGAAAAACAAAACCCTCATTTAAAAATTCTCTTGGCAACATCTATGTCCTCAAACTACTGAAACACAACAAATAACTTCTGATGATCCTAGAGATCAGTAACTTCATTGAATCTTAAGGTGTTACAGGCTGTCGCTGAATACAAAAGCTGAAAGAGGAGTGGAAAACGTTTTTTACCCTGTCATCTGGAATTTTATCATTGTCATCGTCATCGTCACAGGCGTCGCCGATTCCGTCCTTGTCATAGTCTTCCTGCCCCGAGTTGGGAAGGTTGGGGCAATTATCCTGGAAAGAGAAGACACATTACAGCTGCAGTTTGCATGCCTTTTGCTCAGCTCAGGCACCAGAGATAAACGCTCTAGACTTTGTACACGCTGGGAACACAGCCATGCTCTGCTGGTATTTGGTAGAGAAGTGAACATTTTTTTGGACAACATAATCGACTGTGGAACACAACTGCCCACAGGGCCTGCTGCCCCATTCATGTTCTTGGCACCAAGTGATTTAATATTAGTAAGAATTAGGGCTGCTCTGCCTTTGGATGATTTAATCTTTTAGTTTCATTTTCAGACTTTTAAGCATTTAAAATAACCTCAGCCTGTTCCCTTGATAAGGGCTTTCTGGAGGTGGGCCAGGAAAGGGGGGGGCTACCTTTTTGCAGTGGTAAGTTGCATTGGCCACGCACACCAGGTCCTCGTTGGGCCAGCCGTCCAGGTCTGTGTCCTCCCCACAGATGATGCCGTTGCCGGCGTAGCCAGGCTTGCACTCGCAGCGGTACATGGGGTCACTGTAGTGGCTCAGGTAGTTGCACTTGGCATTCTTGTTGCAGTCGTGTGTGCCGTCCGTGCAGGGGTTGCGGGGCTTGCACACCTGAGGGTACAACATCCTTACGTTAAGGCAGAGCCTTCGAGAGTCCCCAGACACCGCAGAACCAAGAACCCAGATCCCCATCGTCTCTGAACAGACAGAGCTCCATGGGAAGTGTGGGTCCTCCCCATCCGCCCCTGGGTATGTCCAGGTTACAGGCTAACGTGGCTTTAGGTGCGTTTTCCTTGAAATTGCTCAGCACCTAGGCACTTAGAAGTCCATCCACTCACAACTTGTTCCAGAGCAGCATTGTCAGATGTGATGGACCTGTTTTCCTTGCTGGAGGTACAGTGGATTTTCTAGTCCCATTTCTAAGGGCTAGGTTGACCACTCACCCCCTTCCCTGTTTTTTGTGAAGGGTATAAGATGACGTTTCCCCCTTTCATGGCTCTTTCGCTCGAGGACACCCCTCCTTCACTCCCATCTACGAGTCCCCTCTGCTCTACCTGTTTGTTGGTGGTGGCACGTTCCACGCCCCGACCAAAGGGCTGCGAGCCGGTGAAGCGTGGCGGGCAGGGCAGGCAGTTGTAGCCGGGGTCTGTGTTCTCACACCTGTGCTCTCCGTTGTGGTTGAAGCAGGCATCAGGGACTTCTTTGCACTATGGAAGAAACAGCAGTTTGCTTTGTGTTTAGAGAACACTGCCAAAGGAAATGACTAGGACAGGTGAGCTGCTTTCCTAGGTCTGGTAACTCCCAGCTTCTCACCTCATCAACATCTTTGCACTGGATGCCATTTCCGCTGTAGCCCGGGGGACAAGCACCACACTTCCAGCTGCCGTCAGGGTAGCTGGTACACTTGACGTCCGCAAAGCAGGGATTGGACAGGCATCCATCTGAGACAAGAGAGACAGGCAAATGGTGGGTCTCAGCTGCTTCCCAGTAACTGCCATTCCGGACACTTAAACCAGGTTGTAAAATATTGTAGGGTCTAAACAACTGATAGCTTGTTGAGATTATGCTGTCCATCTGGCATTTCAGAGTAATCAAATCACTCAGGACCGTTCAAAGCCGAACCCCTGTGAACGCTAACCATGGCACTCAGTGGTTTTGTCCTGGGCTACATGGCTTACCGATGGGACAGTCCTGCTTGTTGCAGATCTGGTTTTCTGTCACATCACCAACGCAGTCCTTGCCTCCAAACCGGGGTGTGGGGTTGTTGCAGAGCCGACTACGTTTCTGCACCCCTCCTCCACAGGTGACGGAACAGATGTCCCATGGTGACCAGGGTCCCCAGCCTCCATTGACTGTAAGAAAATGAACCACAGGCCAAAGTTAACGCCGATTTTCAAACGCCTTACCTTCACAGGAGACTCTCCTGAGTTCATGCTACCCTGACACATGGAAAGAATGTTCTGGAAGAGGGTGAGTCTGAAATTGTTCTTTCTGTTTTCCATTAAAAGAAGCTGCTGCGCTGTGCAGGACTGTGCTTCTATTTGTTTCTCTAGGAAGGGACCTTTCCCCGTCCATGACCCACCGAGCTGGAAGCTGCAGATGCCAGCCAGCCAGCTGGGCAGAGCTGCTGCCGGGTGATACATGCACTTACTGGGGCAGGCATCTTTCTGGCAGGCTTTGGTCTCCCGAGCTTCGCCCTCACATGGCTTCCCATTCATCTGGGGGCTGGGAGAGTTGCACAGCCGGATTCTTGTGATCACACCGTCTCCACATGTTACAGAACAAGACGACCACGGGGACCAGTGGCTCCAGCCGCCATCCTGTTTAACTAAAGGACAAACCAGATGGTTATACGGTGCTTCCCATGAGCCAAGCTCTGTGCTAGTGCCTTTAAATGCATTATCTAAACAAAATCTTCAAACTAGCCCTATCAAGAACTATTCTTACCCCCGATTTGCAGATGAGGAAAGAGCCTCAGAGAGGCTAAGTTGTGCTCAAGGGTGCATAGATAAGGGGGAGACTTGGGATTAGGTCCAGAGGCTAGAACCTGTGCTCTTAACCTCTGTGTTATGGAGCTGCTGTTGGTGACGACAAGGACAGGTCAGTTCTCCACATCCCCGAGTGGCCAAGATACTTACATCTCTTGTCACACTCCTGAATGTGGCAGGTCCGTGTCTGCACGGAGGAGCCCTCACATCTGTTGTTGAGGCTGTCGCAGGAGCGGCCACGCTGCTGGATTCCGTTGCCACACGTTACAGAGCAAGAGGTCCACTCAGACCATGGGGACCAGCCATCATCCGCAGAATCGCTGGCTGCAGAGGACATGGGCGCATTTAGCGTGCAATCATTAAAACAAGCTATTCTTTAGACTGCTCTGCTCGGGACTTCTTCCCTTGCTAGAGGGTGACAAGCAATGTAGTTGTTAGGCCAGTGGCCAAGGGGTTTATGCCAGATCAGTCTGTGCACAGCCTCGTAGCGGTTGCATGCTTTGCCTGGGCTGGTACAGCTGAGCCTTTTCCCAGTGTGTGTTCCTATTCATCACTCCCTCTCTCCTCCTGTCTGCATTTCAAATGAGTTTCCCTTTTCTGACTTAAGATATTTCAGTAGGCAGTTCCAGTCCCAGGCTTCCAAAAATACTTGAGTTTTAGGCAACTTATAGGAGTCACTTCTGCCTTTCAGGGGAGCCAGAGACCATGTGTTTGGCAGATGAAGTTGAAGGCAGCAGAGCCGCTGTTGGCTGTGGCTCCAGCTTGGTCATGAGGTTAGTCAGTATGTTGCTTCTCTCACCCTAGCATTTGGGACCTCTTCTGCATATATTTTCACAAGAGGAAAGTGCGTTTGTTTATCATCTGCCCAGGCACGATGACTACAGTCACGTCTAGCTGTATCTGACACGAGACAGAGAACTTGTTTTCTCTTGCCATCAGCTGGAAGCTTTCCTAGCAATCCCTGATTCAAGTTCAGAGCTCCGCCAGTCCCCGGCTGGCTTTGTTCCCTTTAACCCACACCTGAGTGAATGCTGAACAGAAAGTGATACACAAATGATTGTGACGGTGCTGGAATCACTAACATCTCTGGAGGGGACTGGTTATTCTGAGTTGTGATCAGTGTGTGTAGGTGCAGTGGGTGTGGGAGGTGTGGGTGTGAAGGGTGAGTGCTACTTTCTCGTCTTATTTATCTTAGTTGTGATGAATCATTTTTATGACTTGTACCTACTATATTGTCTCAGCAAAGTGATTAATTCATACTGGCAACAAAAGCCAGGGATTGGGTACCATGAAACAACACAGTGCCCTATTTCTTTTATGGCCCTGACACTCAAACTGCTGTTTTGTCTTAGGTCTCTTATGTCTGTATACAAAATGGGTAGAACTTTCAGGCCCAATTAAGTCCAATGCTCGCACCAAAGCCATCCGTTTCTCTGGTGAGCTGATTTTTCTTGACTCTAGGCCATAAGGTCAAATTCTAAAAGCAGTCAACTTAGAGCTATCACTGCTACCGATTCCTCTCGTCTTTCCTCAAAGCATAGAATCATTCTCAATAAGCTATACCAAGATTATTGCCTGTACTGTGATCCAGGGGGGTAATCAAGTTTAGTCATAATGGCACTTCTGGCTCTCTTTTAAGAACTTACGCCAACACCGCGGGCAGCATTCTCCATCAGGAACTGTGGCATTGGAGCAGGGCATGATTGGGCAGGACACTTTTTTGCAGATGGTAACTGAGTTCTGCAGGGCAAGAGTGAGGGAGAAATGGTTTACTAGGCATATTGCAAGCCGAAGTTTACATATTGAAACATTTCCATTACAGGTTGACACGTGGTCAGGGCTGTTAAATGCTCTAGTGGGATGATTTTAATAGAAGATCTGCCTCTGTCATGTTGGCAGCCACCAGTACTGTAGAGACAGTTCTGGTGCTAGTTACTTGTCACTCCACCCCTCGGAGAGAGCTTTCTTAATTACCACTTAGTCACTTTCTCATGCACAGGACAGCGTGAAGAGTTTCTCCAGCGGGAACCACTGAATGTCATGGGTCAGATCTATTACTCTGCATCTAAAAATCAAACTCATGAAACTCAGCCAGGACTTGAAAAGTTTTAAATTATATCTTTATGGGGAAAAGAAGATCAATGAGCATCGTATTTTCTCATGTATAGATCTGGCTTTATATTATATTGGACAAGAATGGGAATTGAGTAAATTTGACTTGCAAATCCAGCAATCTGTGATTTGTATTTCAGCTCGACTTTGCTCAATGAGTCAGGTAAACCCCCTTCACTCCCCTGCCCCTGGCGTTGCAGGGTGGGCGGGGGGATCCAGAAGGACATACACACTGCAGGCAGTGCCATCTGAGCTAAGTGGACAGTTCTGTCCTCACATGGTGGGCTGAGTGATTTGAACAGCGATCAGTACTGTGTTAAAAGAATCTCTGTGTCACAGCTGAATACGAATTAGGGTTGGGGGGAAGAAAGTTCAACTAGGTTTTACTTACCTGACATTCAACACTTAGCCCTTGAACTAAAGCAGGTAAGTTACTGAGATGTTTAAGTAGATATGTTCTTTTAGATACTTAGCCTGGGGTATCGTTAAGACTTTGAAAAACTCTTGGGCATTTAAAGATTTTACAGATGTCATAACTGCATCTTAAGAAAAAGACACCATTTGGGTTATCAGGCCATGGAACATAAAAAGGGCCTGTGTGGCTATCTGGATCTTCCCCCAGAGACTGTGGCTTCAGATGCACCATCTATTCGTATTTCAGTCTCTCGAGCCCCTTACCTGGCAGCGACACTCAGTGCAGCTGTCCACCGTCCACTCCTCGCTATTCCTGTACTGGACTCCATTGTGGTAGCAGAGCGGGGGCCTCCTCAGCTCATTGACCAGCTCTTTGTTCTCTTCAGTCTAAAAGGGGGAGAAAGGTCATTAGCGTCCAGCCTCACTTTCGGTCCCTCAGCATCGTCGGTGGTACACGTTCGAGGGCTTGTGCTAGCGGGCGGGGGGGCGGAGGCCACTGACCACTTTGCGGATGCTGTCCTGCAGCGTGGTCACGATGGTGCGCAGGCCCCTAAGCTCCAGGACCATGTTGGATAGCTCGTCACAGGAGATGCCGCACATGGCTTGCAGATTCTTTGTCTTGTGGCCAATGTAGTTGGTGCGGATGGCAGGGCTGGAACCGTTCACCACATTGTTGTCAAGGGTGAGAAGGACGCTGGTAGCTGCCAAGGAACAGAGGAACACAATGGGGAAAGTTATAGAGGATCTTCAAGCAGAAGATCTCACCTGCCAGTCCCCAGGGTTCCTAGCCGTAAAAGACATTTCATTTTGGGTGAGGGATGCAGGAGGACGGGATGCGTGTGTGTGCTGTTGGAGGTCACCTTTATATACCTCTTAACTATGTTCCCCAGGGTAATTTTTGCACAACCACCATTGCATACATTTCTCAACTTGTTTTGGGTGGAATTGCCCCAGTTTCCCTGTATGCCCTAAAAATAGAAGGATACTTACAGCTGGAGCAGCCTTTGTTCCTGAGGATGTCTTCTGGTGTGGTTCCAAAGACAAATCTCACATTCTGGAGCACGCCCTGTGGGCAGAGGACACACATTATTTGTAGACGCTTGGTGGGGGAGGGGGGGCAGGGGTCAGGGGGTGGGGGAGACTTTATGCTGGGAAAAGCACACAATAGATGTTCTAGAAGTTTCAAAGAACTCCCTTTTAAGATCACCATGTCAAAATAACACACCAACATGAACAGCCAAACAACTTCAAAAATCTTAACTGTGTCTTGTGCCAAGTCTTCAGTGTTGTACAAAGAATTCAGTTATCAGCCTACTCGGAGACACAGGAAATGGAATCTGATACTGAGACCGGAGGATATAATGACACTCTCCAGTGTCAAAGAGTTAAATGTGGGCGTTTCAAAGCCACAGATACAAAGATCGAGACGTTTAAGCATGGAAGAAGCTGCAGCAGCAAATAGCCACTATTTTAATCTTTTCTTTGAGACCGGTTACATCCCCATGAGGAATCAAATAGCCAAGTGGTATTTATTCTGCTCCTAGAAGTACCCACTTCAAGCAGTATTGTAATTGCTGGAACACATTTGAAATAAGTTATTTCCTTGAGAAGAGCATAAGGAGTATTTAAGGTTTTGAACAGGCTGTTATAGGAAAACTATTTCTTGTTTCCTTTAGTGGTTTTCAAAGTCTGGTCCCCAGAACACCAGCGCCAACCTCACCCTGGAACTGGTTAGAAATGCAAATTATCAGGCCCCATCCCAGACCTATTGAATCTGAAACTCTAGGGGTGGGGTGCAGCAGTACCCATTGTAGCAAGTCCTCCGGGTGGCTCTGATGCTCCCTGAAGTGTGAGAACCGCTGCTTTAATACACAGACAGGATTTCCTGTCCTAGAACCCCCGCCTCTCCTGTGATTGCCCTCCTGGCAGATCAGCTGCCTCTCAGTCGACCCCGTGGACCAGGAATTGAAGAGGCCTCACCTGGAAATTGTCATTCACACCTCCTTTGGCGATGCGGAGCCTGGCGATGCTCGCCAGGTCCCTGGTGAAGATGCCTTGGATGGGAACGTCCAGCTCAGCATTCTCCATCTTCTCACAGTCGATGTACAGCTGGGCCCTGTCCTCCTGCACAAACAGGGTGATGCTCTTCCACTGGCCGGTCGCCAGGAGTGCTTCTTCCACCGACACCACATGCTGCTTCCCCTGCACGGTCAGGCTCAGGTCCAGGGTGCCCGCCTTGCCATTGGAGACCACGCTGAAGACCTGGCCGGAGTGGTCTTTCCGCTCCACGGCCAGCAGCGTGCCCCGGGTTTTCTTCATTTGCCTCAGGGAGGCCAGGAGGAGGAAACCTTTCTCCGCCCGCACAGCATCCACTAGGTCTTGGAACTTGTCGTCAGGCACAGGGGGGATCAGGTTGGCATCCTCGATGCGGAAAGCTGGGCTGGAAGGGTCAGGACCCTTCACCAGTCGGCGCCCGGATCCCTTGCGGGCAGCCCCCGTGAGTTCAAAGATGTCAAACACGCTGTTGTCTCCCCCAGACTCTATTAGACAAGAGCAGGACACACGGTGAGCTCTCTGGGCTGGGCCTGGGGTGGGGCTCAGCTCTGGGGTGTGGGGCAGAGGGACAGGGTGAAAGCTTCTGGCAGCCACCGAAAGAGCTGAATAAACACCAGGGTCACAGGGAACCTGCATCCCCACGTTCGGTCAGGGCTCAGGGGAGAAGCAGCTGGGAGGGGAGTGCATGGGAGGGAGGCACACCTGGGGTAACCGGACCTCTTCCTCTTCCCTCCCCCCTCAAAAGGTATTATACAGACTCACCTGGAATGCGGTTGGAGCCGCACACATGCCACAGGAACAGGACACTGAGTCCCCAGGCCAGCCCCATGGTGGAGCTGTTTGTGCCCAGCAGGGAACCTGCAGCAGGAAGCACAGAGCCCAGGGTCAGAGGCAGCCAAGCAGGGCGGGTGGGCAAAACCTGGCTGGGCTTGGGGCCGGGTCCCTGGGGATCCCCCTTTGGCTCCACGTTTGCGGCAATGAGGGGCAACAGTACTTACTTTGGAGAGGGCAGCAGGAAGAAAACGAGAGAGTTGAGGGGAGGAGATTGTGGGGCAAGACCAACAGTCGGGGGGCGGGGTGCTTTTCCTTAAGAAGTTGAGGGTTAACAGCAGCATCAGGAGATATAGTTTGGGGGCACGGGGGGAGTCTAAACTCTTTTCTAGAGGACTGATAGGTTTAGGGAAGACGAGGAGAAGAAAACCTTGGGGTGTCCTGGCGAGTTGGTTTGTGAACCCCAGGGCTGGAGAGGATGGCCCTGGAGCCCTTCCATGAGAAGAGTCCCCCAGCGGCTGGGAGGAACAGGATGGGGAAGGTGAAAAGTATGAGATCCGGGGTCCTTGAGGCGCCGAAGCCTGGAAGCTCCAGGTGGATGGCCAGGGCAGCACTGGTCCTCGGTGGCCGCCCAGGGACTCCTTACCTGTGTGGACACGGGTGCAGAGGCCGGGGCCGGCGACGAAGGCGCAGCGACGGTACCGAGCGCTGGAGAAGCGCGGGCAGAGCGGTACGCCCGGAGGCCGAGGGATCGGAGGCTGCGCGGGGAGAGCTCACCGTGGTGAGCGCTCGCCGGCCGGCCGCAGTGCACTGGCTGGCAAAGCGGCGGAGCCGCTCGCTTTTAAAGAGGCGCTCACATTCCTGGGGTTTCCTCTGGCCAATGGGAGGCCGCCGGGCAGGAAGCGGGGGGGGGGGGCAGTCTGGGTTCCTCTCTCCGCCCCCCGCTGCCTGGCGCACAACTTTCCAGCTAGAAGGGGAAGGGGGGCGACAGGGGTCGGGCCGAGGAGCACTGGAACTTCTCAGAAAATTAGGTGCCCGCCCACGCGGCCTTGGCGCTCATGGGCTCAGCACTTTGGCTCTGGCGCCGCGCGGCCCCGTGCGCTGTGTGCGCATCCCGAGCCGACGGGGCTCCGGACACCCACCCAAGACCCTTAGGGGGGCTTTCAGGCAAACCCGTTCCCTTGAATGCCTGCGCGACGGCTGAAGGGTGGACAAGAACCCGTTTGTACGGGAAAAACTGAGCCCGACGGGGTAAATAAGACCATGAGAAAATCAGTTGTTGAAGGAGTTCCCTCTTGGGTACTTGTTGACCCTCGTCCATCCATCCAGGTTGGGTGGGGACCACGGGGCCCACTTGGCGCCGCGCTCCTGCCCTCGCCCCACTCCTGTCCTCCGCCTGACCCCGCCCCGCGAGGGACGTGAGTAAGGTGTCGCGCCGGCCAGCAGGGCGGCTACGGGGCTCGGCTTCCCACGGCGCGTCAGGGCATCCTTTCTGCAGCTGCCGGCCCCGGAGTACCCGGGCAAGTCCCTTTTCCCAATTGCTGCGGCGCTTCCAGGGCTGGCCGCTTGGGGGCGATATGCGAATTCTGATCAAGGGGGCGCGAGCTGACAGCTTCTTTCTAGTCAGGAACGTTAAGGGAACTTACTCTTATCCACTTCCCTCAAGCCAACATTGAAATTGTGTCTTGAAAAACAGTTTTTGTGCCCACTCGTGCTTCTTAACGTGACTCCTTTGGAGGTTGGAGGATTTGCAGCACCATCTGGCTCCAGGGTCTCAAACTATTTACAGAACAGACCCGTAGAGTAATAAATTACCCTCTGCTTACCATTTTATTTCCTTTTTTTTTTTTTCTTTTTCTCCCTAAACGTTCTTTTCATTTTTCGGCTCCCGAAACCGAGGTGTGGGTTACATTTCTGTGGGTGCACCAGTTGCCGTGAGCGCTGCTGCTTAATATGTCTGTCATTGGAAGTCTGGTGTCCAAGCCACCGTCCCAAGCCAGCATGACTCCAGCTGCCTGGAATTCCATTCATCACCTCCGGCTGGGGCGCCAGCAGCTACACTTCCCCTGCTGTGATCCCGCACCATCAGACTGGCCCTGGGACCCAGGGAACAGGTAGTAGCTTCACCAAATAAGGATCTCAGCCACCGGCCAGGGAAAGCCCTGGGGTTCACTTCCCTCCTTAGCATTTACGTGTGGCCGGACTCCTGACTGCTGGAAACACCCGCAAGTTTACATTCATCCAACAGCAATTTCACTTTTCTTGTGTGACAAGGGGCATGTGGGTGACGGAGTGTGTTCTAGTTACTCAATACTCAGCAAGCACCTCTAGAAGAGAAGTATGTTCCGGAGACAGTTGTTTGTTTGTTGCTTAAGTAATAACTGAACCTGACAGAGTTCACAGGCTGGAAGACAGAAAGAAAAGTCTCTTGTTGCATGATTAGTCAAATCAGATTCCTGTCGTGGAAGTCATAGGTAATGATTCATCCGAACAGATCTGAAGAGTCCAGAGTCAGCAGCCATACACAGCCCTCCCCTTCCCTCTCCTTCCCTAGTATCCTGTTTGCTCCTTGAAAGGTGACTTTTTTTTTTTTCTTCACTTGCTACTAATAATACCCTAATAAACTTAGGGACGGTTTTCAGAGGATGGCCAGCTGATGGCTCCCTGCTCCTTTGGCTCATTTGCTAATTTTATACAGATGAGCAGAGGGCTCGAGGGCCACAAGTGGTCCACAAAAGCAGGATACATCTCTCCTTTTATAAAAAGATCACCTCCTTGAGGCTTAGCCAAAAGATCATCTCCTTGAGGCTTAGCCGCAAGGACAGAGCAGAAGCTCACTGGAATGCCCCTTCAGGCTAGCCACTTCCGGGACTGAAGGACTGTAGGAATCCCTCTGGAGTTTTCTTGGAACTTGGCTTCTTTCAACAAAACAAGGAGAAGAAATCTATAACCTTTTATATGCCTTACAAATGGGAAGGTGACCTGTACGGTGGCAGGGAAGAGCTTTCATGTCAGAGAAAGCTGACAGAGGTATAGGAGTTACTTGTCTCAAACACAAATGCCTTGCCCAAGCCATGGTACTCCAGTTTTTCTGGTGGAAAGGAAGGATCACAGTGAGAGGGGTGTCTGGGTCGCTGATAGGAACTCACCCACAATCCTGCTGGTCATTGTGTGCTGAAAATATTCCCCAGAAACCTAAAGAATTTTGGGACGCTTTAGGAGAGAAGCAGGATGGGAAAAGGGGAAAGACAACCTATACCTTTAACGCGGGGGACATCGTCCCTCTTGTGTGTGTGTATCCTTGACCAGCAAGTGCTGGGATTTCAGGCCAATAATCTGACATGGATCCAAAGGATGGCCTTCCAGGGAGAGGGTCTGGTTCTCTGTTTGCTAAGTTGCCATCCTTGAGGATTAAGTATTTAAAATAAAATTGTAAGGTATATGGCATTTTGCTATATAGGATTTCCTTTTTCCAGATTCCCCCTAATTGCATGAGATTGACCTAAAAACACTGTCAATACATAAGAAGAAAGGACAGTCAGTAATAGCTAGTTTAAAAATTGCATGTGATTAAGGAGAGCAAGATAATTGAGAAAAAAATTTTTTTTGTTTATCTAGCAAAGAGAAGCAAGGTGGGCTTGTATTTTGTGTAGGAATTTTTTTAAAATGCTGGAAATGTTCAGCATTGTTCTTAGTAATTTCCTAGAAGTGAACAGCAACCAAGTATTGTTGTATTCTACAATAGACCAAAATCACATCATCTCTAAAATGAAGACAGCAGAAATTCATTCCTTCTGAATATTTTTCCTAGATCATGGTTCAAAGTTGTTTTACTTCAGCTGCCTCGATGGTCAGAGCCAGAGGGAAGTTACCAACAGGTTTTTCTTATCCTTCAATCAAATACCAGCTCAAGCTCCCCCCTCCTTCACAAGATGTTCTCCAGCGGCTTTAAGTGGTCTTGTTTCTTCTTTCTGTGATATTTGGAAATATGCATTCTCTCTACTACATTACTCATCACCCTCCCTTCTTTATTATATAGTTTTTCAAAATCACTTTTATTTTCTTATGTGTAAGGACTAGAATGTAAATATCCAAAGGTTTGGGCTTGGGAAAAGCTCTAATATTTGAATTTCCAAATTCCTTTATACTCAAGTCAATGTATGGCCCAGAAAGACTGAGCGCTCACCAGCTACCTGACTCTCCAGCATTTCCTGCAGTTATTCCTGAGCTCCTGGGGTGATGGACCCCTGAACATTGTACCCTTCCCCCACAGAATTGAAGCAAGACCCTTGGAGAATCCATCTCAGTGGGAAAGGGGTAGGACTATTGCTTTAAGGGTAATTATGTTCCCCGCCACCATCTCCCCTTCCCAGCTGGTGATTGATTTGGGAATTAGCATGAGACCCAGTTCTGGCTAATGAGAGTTTTGCTGAAGGCTTCTGGAACCAGTTCTTCCTCTGAAGAAAGAGCCATGTGAAATCAGGTTTTCTCCATCTCCATTTGGACATGAACGAGGATGCTGATAAACGCTGTTGGGCCCTGTTGGCCACCGGGGGAGCCAGACAATGTGAGACCAGCGCTAGAGAAGGAAGGGCAGAGACGTGGACAGAACCTGTAAGTCAGAGCACATTTTTGAGTTGCTTAATCTGCCAACCTTAAAGGCCATGTACCTCCAAGTTTCTCTGGATATGTGCTTATTAGTTAAGCCAGTTTGTTGTTTTTCGTTACTTAGAGCCACAAACGTCATAAGTTATGCAGCTTTTAAATTCCCTCTGCTTGGTCTTTTCACACACATTTTGCTTGAACCTCTTCTGAATTTTTTAGGGTAAGAGAAATAAGCACAGGTCATAGGATAAAAATGTTTTAAAGACTCTTCACGTATATTATTAAGGTGCTTTCCAGAAAAGCTGCAGCGTTCTCTCTCTTCCTGTCCCTTTGCCAGCAGGCCAGTCTAGTCCCAAACATGACTCACGGCTGACTGGAGAGAGACAGAGCGTTACTTCTGATGTTATTGTGTCTTTGCATCCCTTCTTTGGGGAACTGTGAGGTATAGTCCAGTGGGTTCACAAGGAAAGAGTATGCAGAATAAGCTTATGTGGAATGAAAGAGCTGGGAAATTGATCTGCTGGGAAATTGAGGCTATGGGGCAAGAAGACGGACAAAGGAGATGGTGAGGTTTTGACCTGATTCGAGAGATGGAAGTGGGGAAGATCAGCAAGAAAGGAAAGTGAGGACACAGAGGACAGCCTCTTAATGTGTAATAGTGAGAAACCTCTAATGCCATCTTTGATAAGAGGCCTGTTAGTGCTCTGGGTGAGGGTTGCAGGGTTACCCAGGGTGGAGATGGAAAGCCCTGTGTTTGAGAGCAGCCTCTCTGACTCCCCTTTCATACTCTTCTCTCTATTCAACTTTTTTCCAGCTTTGTTGAGGTATAATTGAAAAAATTGTAAAATATTTAAAGTAGACTACATGATGATACGAGATACACGTACATTGTGAAACGATTCCCCTCGTTGAGTTAATGAACACATCCCTCACCTCACATAGCTACCTTTTTCGTGTGTGTGTGAGAACACTTAAGTTCTACTCTCTTAGCAAATTTTAATTACACAGTAGGGTGCTATCAACTCTAGTCACCATGTTATCCGTTAGATCCTCAGACTTTATTCTCTATTCAACTTTTATGCATTATCTTGATGCTCTTTTGGGTTATCAGTAAGTATGGGCTGGTCTGGGTTTCATTGTGGAAACTTTTCCTTTTCAGTGTTTGTCACCCTGCAAGAAGACCATGCATCCGAAGGCAGACTTGCAAATAAGGGGCGGGGGGTGGGCTGGGAAAACATAATCATCTCTGGGACTTGATTTAATGAGGCCAGATCATGCCTCCTGCCTCCCAGTTTCTTCACTTTCCATCAGGGCTTGAAATTCCTCCAGAACTAAAACCATGGAATTTTTCAAGCTAGCGACAGCCATCTGGTCCAACCACCCAGTTAGCAGATGAAGAGGCTGTTTCAAAGAGGTGAAGTGACTTTGAGCGTGTTGGTGGGGTAGTCCAGGGAACAACTCAGGTGCCCATACCTCCAGCTCAAAGCCTTGCCCTGTATGTGGTTCTGCTCTTCGAGATTCATTTCATATGGTTTCAAAAATGTTTCAGTATTAAAATCAGCAGAAATGCTTTCCAGTTTGCCGGTTAACAGCAAGGTACATGCCCAAGATAGGGAGGCAGAGAGAGGTAGGAGAATCAGGAGGGCTAGGGAAGAGGGAGGAAGGAAAGAGCAGATGAGATCGAACACAGTTTGTTAACCAAAGACCCACCTGCACTACGCATTCCCTCCTCTCCCCCTCAAGCAGAGTCCCAACCCTCCTGGACTTCTCTTTCGAGTTTACTGAGCTGTTTATTGCTGCTCCCGGGAGGGTGCTACCCCCTGGCTAGAGGTCGGGATTGTCAGTTGCTTTAGAAACGCGCCATCACTTCAGATTTATCCAGCCTAGGACACGATGGAGAATCGCTTTGATTCTTAAGCAAGTTTTATAGAACTTGAAGCAATCTGGCCTTATGGCGTTTCTAGGAATTGTGAAATAATCCTTTGGCCCAGTACCAACCAAATCTTTTGTAGAGTGAGATGTTTAGTTGTTCTGCCCACAAGTGAAAGACCCAGGGAGCACCTGGGTTATGTATGGGAGCCATAGAGGTAGATAAAGATGAAAAAAAAGTACAGATAAATTAGCTTGCAGAAGAGTAGAATGCACTTTAATTCTGTACCTTTTTTGGTACTGAAATTGGAAAGGTGTTGATCTGGCTATTTTCACAAAGGATGTGGAGCAATACCAATATCTTTGGAAATAATGAAGGATTTCCTAAAAGTGAGGTTGATAACACACTGGAATGTTCCTGAGATAGGTTGTGAAATGTTTTCTGGATGCCTTTACCAAGAGTATGGATTTGGTAGTTAATCTGGACTTGAGTGACCTGCAGAGGTCCTGTCACTAAGGAAGTCTATGAGTCTGCAAGGCTGTGAAACAATAGAGTTTCCAGGACTTCTGTGAGGGAGTTGGCTTCTGATGCTAATGAAACACATTCCTCCTAAAGAATCGAGCTTTTCTGAGATTCCACGTGCTACTTTACACCACCCACTTATAAATTATAATTTTTCAAATTTTCTGAACAGTCTTCCCATGTAAAGTCCAGATTAAGTGGTATTTCCAAGTTTTCTGTTATTTTTTTCTTTTTTCCTGGAAGAAAATTACAAGTGTCAGGTAAGACGGGCACACATAAATAAAACCCCAACTGTTATGCGAAGAATTTTGAAGATTTAATATGACGTGGAGATTGGTGTCCAATTTCAGTCTGGGTGAAAGACTCACATGCTACTGGGAAATATGGTGAGCAACCAAATGGCTGGGTTGCCAGGAATTTGTTTCAAGTGATATTGATCTCTTGGGAGGTTGTTTTTTCCCCTTATCCCTTTTTTAATAGTGAGATCATGACAACTTGCATTTTGCAGAACTGAGCCAAGGGAATTGTCACTCTTTCTAATTTAAGAGGATGAGAAAAAGCTTTTAATTTTATTATGACACCAAAGGTAAACACTGCTGCTTCTCAGGGAAGAGGTGTACAGGGAGGAAACCTTTTCTTTCTCTTTCTCTCCTGCCTCCTTTCCTCTTTATCTGTTTTCTTCCCCTTCCATTTTCCTCTTTTGTTTTATCTCCTCCTCCTTTTCCCCTCCTCTTCCTCTTCCTCCACTTCCTTCTTCTTTCTTCCTTCCCCTTCTCCTTCAGGCTTTAGTGAGAATGAACTGCAGTAACGCATGGGAAGAACTTAGCTCATCGTTATTCAATGACCTGGAGTCTTCTTGCTTGAGTTCCAAATCTTATTTCAGAACTCTAACCACTCCCTCTGCCCCTCCTTGTCCCAAGACTTGAAGGCAGAGGGCACCTGTGTGACTTCACCCTTCCTGATTCCCTTGTCGGTCTGTCTGTCCTTCCCTAAGATGTGGTGCTGGGTGTCTTGAGCCTCATGGCCTAGTTGAGCCTGGTAGGTTGGGTGGATTCCATGGGGGGCAGGGCGTGGGAGGAGGGCAGAGATGTTTTTAATAGCAAGTTAATGGAGCTTAAGTTCAGGGTTCCTCATGTGCCTGGGCTCCTTCCAAGGCCATAGAGGGGCCCTAGTGACGTGTTCATGTTCTTGGTCATATGTATTTATAAAAATAAGATAGTTTAACTTCAACTGGCTAAGTCCACTGACTTTTCCATTCTACCTTGCTTCATTCACACTCCCCCTCATGTTGGAGAGTTAGACGTCAGGCATTTTTTTTAGATCTAAGGGGACATAGAGCAAAGATCTGTTTATATGGTTTGCAGTCCCTTCTACATATAGTGAAGTAATGACTAGCTGTGCTTGCCTTGGGATGGCTTCCATGAGTATTCCTATTCCCCACCTGGTGTCTAACAGGAGGGTATAGGGTTAGAGGTAGTATCATGACATACGTGCCCTGTAGTGTCTGATGCTGGATGCATGCATGAGTGGAGGAGAAAGAAAGTTTGAAATATATGGAGCCAGAAGGTTGTCTGTGGAAAAGTATTATAGGAATGTGTGATACAAACTTTTTTGGATTTTCTTATGTTTGTGCCATTTGTTACTCTACGTATATTCTAGTTTGTTGTGACTTTTCTCGTTTTAAATAAGCATTCATTTTTACCTAATTTTGAATTTGTAATTTTATATTATTTTAATTAAATAAGACCCTTTAAACTGTATACTTTTCAGACCCACCTAACTTGAGTCCTCCCTGGTGGAGGGGCATAAGAAGGAGACTGGACGGGGAGAATACATGGGGAACACCACCCCGGACAGTACCTGGCCAGTGTATGAAAGATGCTCAGGGCTGGGTGCACAGGTGCCCGTGTTTTGGTGCCTGTGCCCATGTGTAGGTGTGGTAGACACTGATCAGTGCGTGATATCAGGACCACTGTAGACACTGACGCTTCTCCACATAGCGGAGAATAAAATTATGCCAGTGGGGAAAAGTAAAGCATAATTTAGCTGTGCTAATTCTTATAGTAATCTATATGAATCGCTTACCACTGATACCTAATTACTGTAGAGCAGAATAATAATTACGTACACCAATTCACATTTTGGTGTAACTTGCTTATTTGATCATAACCTCACATATTCTCTACAGGCAATAATCTTGCAGTTTGAAGACTGAGCTCCAACAGCTAAAGCTTTCACTGCGCCAAGATTTCAGTAGCTCAAATCGTGGTGCCTTCAGTGTGTCTGTGTGTCAACATCCTGTTCTGAAATGTTCCCCACTACTAAAAATAAGTAGACGCTACATCTTTAGTGGTTAGAGTTGCCTTTAGGCTAATTACCTCCCTTTTAGCAATTTGGAAGATGGGTCAGGTTACTTACACCCTGTGGGATAGGTCATTGTTTATCTTCTACCATGTGCCAGTTTTTTTTTTTTTTTTTCTGTTTATAAATGTAAACTGCCCTTAGTGTCGTCTTTATTATTTAAATGACCACAATGAGTACTTTCTTTTTATGTTTTCCCTCAAATGCACGCTCTGCAAATTTCATAATCTATGTATTGAATATTATGTGTCATTTATTAAGTGCCTACTGTGTGCCAAAGACCCTCCATGTAGCCACCAGGCCCGTGAGGGAGGGGAACCCACAGACCCACAGCACTGACATTGAGCGATGGGCTGTGAGGGGTCATCCTGGATGCATGGGAGTGAGAAGGGGCCTAGCCTGACCTGGTTGTGTGCGTGGGGTTGAGGTTGGAGAGGTCACAGAAGGTTTTCTTGAAGAGGTGGTGTCTGAGCTGAGTCCTGGAAGACTGTTCACAAAGGCTTGAAACTTTGGATACAGAAGAAAGACCAATTAACGTGTTCACATTCGTAGCCACCATTTTTGCTTCCACTAAGCTCCTTTAGAATCTGGGCAGGAGGCTCTGACCAAGGGCCCCGGAGAGGAACATCTGTGTTTTTGATTCTCCCCAGTGTATTTTGGAAGAACAGTTCTTTCAACTCCTTCTTGGCTTCTCTTGCCTTCTGTGTTAGATAATACCGCAGAGCCAGGAAAGCAATTAACCAAAGCCAGTAATTAACTTTCTCCTTGCATGGGCATAATGCACTGAGGTTCTTGGCTGATGACATTTACTGGGGATTGTTCTGCTTGATATCTTCTTTGCTGGCAGTTTTGCCAGCAACATAGATGCCGCATTTCCTGAGCTTTAATTAGTCCAAAATCTCAGCTGCTCAAATCATGGTACCTTCAATTTGTATGTATGTCAACATCCTGCTCTTAAATGCTCCAGGCTCCTTCCTGTATATTCCTCTTAGCACAGAGCCTTGAACCTGATAGATACACAGTCAACTTTTGAGAATGAAAGAGGATGAATGAATGAATGCATATCCAGGATAAGCTTTATTCAACAGGAGTGAGTCTCAAAAAATTAACAAAACTCTACAAAGACTGATTAGGAAAAATATAAGGAGGCACAAATTACGAATGTCAATTCAAAATATTTTCTCATTTTCCTTGAACTTTCCTCTTTGACTCATGGTTCATTTAGTAATGTGTACACCAAAAAAAAAAAAAAAAAAAAAAGGTGAATTTTTCTGTAAATAAAAAAAAAAAAGAAATGCTATAGGAATTTTCATGTTGCCTAGAAGACCTTTCCCAGCGAGAAATTAGGTAATAAGCTCTATTTTCTTTCATTTTAAAAATACCTTCATTTAAATAAATATATTAATTTAAAATACCTTTAAAAAAACAAACCAAAAAACCAGGAGTAAATCTCAGAGCATGGGGTAATGTGGGAAATAGTTAAATTATTTCCTCCTTTTCTGGATCTGCTTAATTATGCTAACACATCCCCCCTCCACCCCACAAAAACAATACACACTCACAAAAACACTATAAATTCCAAAAAGAGGAGACTCAGGAAATAGTTTTCAGTCTATTTTTAAGCTCACAGGGGTTTAAAGACTAATTTTTTGTGAAAATGCATCTAATTCAGAAAACATGCTTTGTTGTGGTCCAAGAAAAACGTATTTTCTTTGAATGGTTTAGGTTTAGAGAACACACACAAAACTCAGAAAAATACCCCCTCCAACCACAGTTATGGCTGAATGGGCAAATACAGAGGAGTGAAGGACCCCAGATGACATCCATAAAAGATAGCAGTGCTTCCCTTGACTAGCCTGGCCTGATTAAGGAAGACACGCGGGCCAGGTTCAGGCACCAGGATCTTGTTCCCCTCTTGGCCCCCCAGCCAGGGAAGTTTCCATGGCAACCTAATCGGATGCTGACCTAAAGCCTCACTGAGTTGTTGTCTGGTACAGAGACAGAACAGAGCAAGGCATACCCATGACCCTGTAATGAATCACTGCTGAGGCTGGGGGTCCCTGCCAAGGTGAAGGGGTGCACAGGTAACACACCTTGGCTCTGGTGTGTCTCTCGTAAAGACCCAGCTGTGTTTCCTTGTCTCCGTGTCTCCCTCCATCACCTTGGGTTATGGGACTAAACTAAAATGGAAAATTGTTCTCTCCTAAGTTACAGCCCCAGCAACTAGGAACACCTACTGTATTCATCTTCCAGGCTCACACAGATAGGTTTAGAGATTAGATCTAAATAAAAAAGAATCCTTAGGCTGAGAATTATGGAATGAGTTACAAGAGTTACTTTAAAACATCCTTTTGGCAGTAGGGATGAAAGCAGGTGTGGCCTTGAGTAATCTTTTCTCTCTGGGGCTCTGTTTCTTTATCTGAATTAGATAATTGCTACAGTTCCTTCTAGTTCTGACATGATATCATTCTCTAATTCTTCCCCTTCCTGCTTTAGGTCTAATATGCCCAAATGTAGACAGATCAGCTGATCAACCTGTGATTTAGTTGTGTGGGGGGAGATAGCTCTACTACATATGGTTTCTAAAAATACTATGTGCTACATACACTATGCTATATAAGATTTCTGGAAATCCAAGGTTTGGTAACACAGTATCAGTCAGATGACTTGACTGCAAGGAAACAGACTCGGGCTAGTTTAAGCAGAAAGGGATTTATTACAAGAATGATCTGTAAGGTAACTCACAGAATCCCTGGGAGGGATTCGAAATAATGAAATATGGCCAAACCCTACCCAAGGTTGCTCTGGTAAGGACACTGCTCCGTTTATGGATAGCTGGAGCCTCCTAAATATTGCCAAATAGCTGCCCCTTGAGTGTAGATTCTCTACCGAGGTGATCGACCGCTCCTGAAGTTGAAGCTGGCGTACACATATCACACCATGCATGCTGTGATATGGAGAGGAGAACAGATACTGCCAAAAAAAGAGCCCTATTATGACTCCCCACCTCCCAGTGTAAAAGACAAAAACTCACTTCACCAGCCGCCCTTGCTACTAGTAGGCTGTCGATTGGGTTCCCTTGCCCCTGACTAACTATGAAGTTAGCGATACAAAGAAACAGGTAAAACTTTATTAAGAAGCATAATAGAAATCAGAGATGGGTTTTTAATATGAAAATAATGACATGAATTAGCAAGATAAATATAGGGTACTATTAGGATATTATTAAGGACTGAATTGTGTTCCCCCCAGATTCATATGTTGAACTCTAACCCTAGAAACTCAGAATGTGGCTGTATTTTGAGATAGGGCCTTAAAAAGATAATTAAGTTAAAATGAGGCCACGAGGATGAGCCCTAATCCAATATCACTGGTGTCCTTATAAGAAGAGAACATTTAGAAGCACAGCAAGAGACCAAGGATGTACATGCACAGAGAGACCATGTGAGGAGGATGCAGTGAGAAGGTGGCCGTCTGCATGCCGAGGGGAGAGGCCTCAGGAGAAACCAACCCTGCTGACACCTTGACCTTGGACTTCCAGTCTCCAGAACTGGGAGAGATAAATTTCCGTTGCTTAAGCTTCCCAGTTGGTGCTAACTTTTCAGTGGTAGTCCTAGCTTGGATTACCCAAATTTTCTGAAATGAGTAAGATTTGAAAGTAAACTATGGCCTCTTAGGGATTACTTGCATTTATAATTAAAATACTAGCTATGCTGTATAGGATTATGAACCTAAATCTGGAAATCAACCACCAGTAAATCACAGTAACATTTAATTTAGACTCTCAAAGGGGAGGGGAAGGGAAGGAGTAAGTGAAAGCCCTAATAATTTATAAATTAAAAAATTTTGACCTTTGCGTGGATTCTAACCTTATTGGAAGGTGAGCATTATTGGATTAGAGAGTCTATGTGAAAATCATCTAGTTAGTTAGTACAGCTAACTTGAGTCACTTCTGTCCCCTCCCAAAACCCAAGATACATTAAAAAAAACCTATCATCAACAGTGAAAATCTATTCATGTATACTTGTGGGTGTGTGTATGCGTGTGTGTGCTTTAGACTGACATGTTAGTTTGTTAGTGCTGTCCACCCATACTTCCAAGTTGTTTTCCTTTTAGGTAAATGTAGGATAGAATTTTCCTTTTGAAGGCAGGCATGGTTGTATGACTTGATTTGGTCAGTAAAATGTGATTGGAAATGACGTGTGTCCCTTCCAGACAGAGGCTGTGAGAGTCAGTGCATAATTTTCCACCTTTCCTTCCCCTAGCCTGAGCAACAATAACAGACAACATTTGATTGTGTAACCACTAACGGAATGGGCCCTTGATTCTGGATGACGTGGAACTGAGTCTCCCATGACCCACAATAAACTTGTAGTGTAAGTGAGAAATAAGCCTTCATTGTTCCAAGCTTTTAAGATTTTATGGTTGTTTTCTAAAGCCACATAACTTAGCCTATCCTAAGTAATATAAATGATAACAGCAATTCCAGGTGTTGCATTGGTCATTTTCTTTAAGAGCTGGAAAAGAGCCTTATGATTAAAAGGCATAATTAGTGCAATTATAAATTTATCACAAAGAAAAATGATGTTTTATTTAGATGTAATAAAATAAGAACTAGAATAAGAATATACTATTTGGAAGTACAGGATGAAATGATCAGTATAAATAGAAAAGATGATGTGATTGTCAGTCTAAAAACCCAAGAATATCAACTGAAAAATTATTAGAAATTCAACAAGAGGAATGTATTAAAAATAAATATTCAGAAGTCAACATTTTTTCTTTGATATCAGCCATAGCCAATTAGAAAATTAAATGGAAAAAAAAATACTTTTCAAAAATGTAATACCCTGTACAAATTCCAGAAGGATCAATAAATAATTGTTTTAAAGTTTGCAAAAAAGAAGTACTAGAAGGAAAATTAAGACCCTAATAAAACTGGTTACCTACAGGGAGTGGGGGTGATTGGGGTGAGGAAGGTGAGGGCAGAGGCAAGACCTCTCTGTGTATATCTGTCTCTACAGATTTGGTCTTATAATCATGGAAATGCATCATCTTTTCAAAATATAAAAATTCAATAATATATCAATTTGAAGAAAACAAACATGGATCATGTGGAGAAGAGTTTCAATACTTAAAAACAGGGAGAGGGCTTCCCTGGTGGCGTAGTGGTTGGGAGTCCGCCTGCCGATACAGGGGACCCGGGTTTGTGCCCCGGTCCGGGAAGATCCCACATGCCATGGAGCGGCTGCGCCCGTGAGCCATGGCCGCTGAGCCTGCGCGTCCGGAGCCTGTGCTCCGCAACGGGAGAGGCCACAACAGTGAGAGGCCCGCATACTGAAAAACAAAACAAAACAAAACAAAACAAAACAAAAAACAGGGAGAAACTGAAGAGGAAAACACAGTTAGATTTGCTATATACAAATCAAAGATTCTCTGTGTTAAATGACACCATGAATTAAGTCAAAATTAAATGAGAACCATGAAAATATTTGTTATATATATATATGACCAAGGAGATATTAATATATATTCATAATATTTTCAACTCAAAGAAAACTATGGGTACTCCAGCAGAAAAGTAGACACAAAACCCAAAAGATAATTTACATATAAAATAATACAAGTGGCCATCTAATCAAAGGAAAGCAAAGATCAATCTCACTAGTGATCAAATAAATAAAAATTAAGATGAGACATGATTCTTGGTTTCTCAATTTGGCAAAGATTCAGAAGAAAGCTAATACACAGCGTTGATGGTATTGTGATAAAATGGACAATTTTATGGTAAAAAAGTGAAAAAGCAGATGACAAAAATGTTTCTATTGTCCAATTAAAAATACACTCATATATGTTTGGAATAAAAAACCTGGACATAGGGCTTCCCTGGTGGCGCAGTGGTTGAGAGTCTACCTGCCCATGCAGGGGACACGGGTTCGTGCCCCGGTCCAGGAGGATCCCACGTGCCGCGGAGCGGCTGGGCCCGTGAGCCATGGCCGCTGGGCCTGCGCGTCCAGAGCCTGTGCTCTGCGACGGAAGAGGCCACAGCAGTGAGACACCGCAAAAAAAAAAAAAAAGGAAAAAAACCCCAAAACCTGGACATAAATATACAGAATGTTAACAGCCGTTACAACCTGTTGGCCATGCGTAACCTATATTTTTTACTTTTTTATTTTATTTTTCAAAATTTCCATGACAACATATACTATTTTTATAAAGAGAAAATGTTTTTTAAAGAGAATGTGAGATAAGAATCTAAAGTCCCCTGTGTCCAGACTTCCTATTACTTTCTATAACAACTTCCTCTTTTTAATCAAATTCGAATTGAACTTTATTTCCTGGGGCTGTCATCGTTAAAGATAACTCTTTGAAATATTTTTGTTTAAATGTTTTTAGTTTTTAAAATTTTTATTCATTTAAAATTATTTTGACGTTAATTATAATAATGCGACAGAAGTGTTTCCCATTTTTACTGCACAGCGTGGCATTAGCTGCGTTATGAATTCATTAGTTCACACTGTGTCCCCAAGGATGATTCATAACCCTGTCCTTTGGACAAATATATTTGCACTTCTAAACAATGAATTTGAAAAGAAACTTTTGGGAAACAACTCATTTGTAAGTAGCTAGTGCTTCCAGATCTTGTAATTTGAATTTCTGATAATTTATTGTTCTTTAAAATGCCACTGGGGACTTTAAGGGTGTGTTCTTGTCTCCAGTATGAGACTGGACACTGCCCTGGAGGGACAGGCGGATGGGATCCTTTCCTGCACTTCTGGGAGTATCCACTAGGCGCTCAACAAATGCTGGCCAAACAGAATAGAAAAGACTCTTGGTTCGGAGGAAGGTTGCTGCAGAGAGGAGAGCCCGCTGCTAACAGACTGCATTCCAGCAGTTTCCAGGTAAGGACCAGGCATTGTCTTTCTGGTCCCTTTGCCTGGATACAGTGAGCAGATTGCATTTCACTTCAGTGGAGAAAGGGTGGGAGCTAAGCTTGCCTGTTTCCCCTTAGTCCTTTTTGGTTTTTCTCACTTGCTCACACCTGTTGAGACACTGAACTCCTGATCCAGGGAGGGGCTGCTTCCTGAGCTCTGAGTTTTGTGTGTCTCAGACTCGAGCCTTCAAGGGCATACCCCTCCCAAGGTCAGCTGGCTTTCCGATGG
The DNA here is from genome assembly GCF_963924675.1 of Phocoena phocoena. Classification (NCBI taxonomy): domain Eukaryota; kingdom Metazoa; phylum Chordata; class Mammalia; order Artiodactyla; family Phocoenidae; genus Phocoena; species Phocoena phocoena. The sequence goes on along the minus strand of NC_089220.1, from coordinate 82,914,041 downwards.
AACATCCCTCAATTCCAAAGCCCCTTCTCTCTCTTTCTGTCAAAGTGCTCTGAGGAATGCCCCTTATTATTTTGTTCTTCCTAAGAGTCCACCAATAGAATTAAGTCCAGCAATAACATAAAATTAAAATTTTATGATGTTTTGCAGGATACTCAGCTCTCAATTTACCCATATTTTATAGTAGGGAGATTGACCCTGTCCTCTTTCTAAAGCTAAGCCGTAAAAACCTCTAAGTTTTCCAGGAATTTCTCTCCAAGGGACACAGGCGTTTACGCAGAAGGCTCTTACTTCATGCGACAGGAATTTTAGTGGGGCAGGGGTTGTGGTTCAGATAATGTTATTCTTTTCTTACGGCTCAGCCAAACCAGAAACTCCTCTTCTGGTTGACCTGGGGCTTGTTTGCTGGTGAGTGGGTTTACGTGCCATCCCCTCTAGAACATTTCTATCTGCATTTAGGTCTGGGAGGCCGTAGCATCCATTAATTTTGGAGAAGCTGAGGGGTTCCCCTGGGGGGAAAAGGTAGCCAGCACTCTGATCATCTTTGAAGCTCAAAGCAAGGCTGCTAGTTAACTGGGACCTAGAGGAGTTGTTTCTTAAAGTGTGAATCACAGACCACCTAGACTGAAATCACCTTACGGAACTTGTTAAAATGGCAAACTCCTGGGCCCGGCCCCAGAATCCCAGTCCCTGGGGAGTGAAGCTCTAGGATCTACATTTTTCCAGCCTTGGGAAATCTGGTCTCAAGCCTCTATGCCAAGTCCAGTTCTCTTTTTTACCACACGGGATGCCTCTTGTAATTCTATGCCTTGTTTAGCAAAGTTCTTTGTCCTTGTCTTCTCTGGGGGTTACAGTGACGTAGCCACTGCCTCGCATGCATTCTTCCATTTTTTTTCATTCTGCAGATATGTTTTGAGAACATCCTATGTTCTAGATATTGGAAAATCTCAAGAAATCTGAGGATGGCGTCCAAAGCTGCCTTTAGGGCCAGTAGTTGCAGTACAACAGTTTATATTATCATCGAAGGGTTCCCTGCCTCTTCCTCTTCTCCTGTTGGAGGCTGTGTGCTAGAAAACCCTTGCATGTGGACCCCACCCCAATGAGTAAGCAGGGCCCTCATGCAGTCCTCTCTCCTTTGTGGCAGAAGCAGTGTTGGGTCACACCCACTTTGTGTTTTGGCAGCAGCAACGGTGCCAGTGACAGCTGTCATGGCAGAGGGTGTTTGACGGTGAGATGTGATGGGAAGAGGGACCAGTGGGCCTGTTTGCACTTGCCCATCTGTTTTTTTGCTTAGGTGTGGTACCCTGTGTTCAGATTTAATTTTTCCACAGCTTCGCAGTTGGTCTAGGGGGTCCAAAACAAAAAAGACTCTTCTAAAGTCAGCAAGAAGCATCTGTTATTCCCAGAAATATTGACTGGCCCTTATTTTTGTTTTTGTTTGTTTGTTTGTTTGTTTCTTGCGGTACACGGGCCTCTCACTGTTGTGGCCTCTCCCGTTGCGGAGCACAGGACGCGCAGGCTCAGCGGCCATGGCTCACGGGCCCAGCCGCTCTGCGACATGTGGGATCTTCCCGGACCGGGGCACGAACCCGTGTCCCCTGCATCAGCAGGTGGACTCTCAACCACTGCGCCACCAGGGAAGCCCTGACTGGCCCTTTTGGAATCTCATTTCATGACCACCTCTCCTTCCTCCTCACTCACAATCCCTTCCTTCCTGTTTGCCCCCAAAGGCCCACCGCTGGTAGCCATCTGACTTCAGCGCACACCTTGCTTGTTTGTTATCCTCCACCTTCCTTGGGATAAAGAGTTGCAGGAACAACTTCAGAGGTATATTAGTCTACACAAGACAGGAGAAATGAGGAATAGTCCCTGGAGAAGTAAACAAGGGAAGTAGGTATATGAAACCTCTCCATCCGGGAATGTTGAGAGTGCCTTTTGAGGCTTCTTAGAATCTTTATCTCTGCTCCATTTTGCTTTTCTAGCATCCATCAAGCATTTCTAGGTGCTTCATGCAGCATGCTCACTACAACCCATTTTACTGATGAGGAAACTGAGGCAGAGAGAGTTCACATAGAAGGTACTGGAGCCAGGACTTACACCCAGACACTGAAGCTCTGCACTCTTAACTGCTCTGCTATCTGCCCTTCTCAAGGGATCCTGAATTTCCCTCCATGTCCTTTTTAATGCCTGACTACCGTATTTCACCTTTTCAATCCCTTCTGCCTGATTCTGGACCCTCTGGGCCTGAGGTTGACTCATTAAAAGCCAGAACCACAGAATTCTGCAGGCAGCATTTCCAAGGAGTAGGGGGACTCCCAGGAGAAGGGGATCTTTGCACCCACCCCCCCCCCCCGGCTGAGCAGTGAACCACAGGGGCACTGAAACCATCAATACATACACAACGGAGAGGCCCACTTGTTGTCTGGGCCACTGTGAAAGGGTCTGTGTACTAGCACCATCCAATGATCCTCTCAAGGCTCCAGGAGCAAAGGCAGAGAGGCAGAATTGAGGCCCGGAAGGAAATGTTCTCTCTTAGAGAGAACAGTGGGTGCCTGTGCAGTGGAAGGGAAGACCTCGCATAGATTGTGGAGTCAGAGGGACACAGGTTCAAATCCAGATGATCGCACTCACTAGATGTATACACTCAAGCAGGTTGCTTAACTTCTCCAGGCCCCATGTATAACGACTGCTTCCCAACTCTGCCATTGTAGTTACGGGGACCGATACGAATCGTGTGACCAAGGCCAGGCTAGACTCACCGCAGGCACTCAGTACAGGGGCCATAGAGAATCCCCTTCTCCCCTTGACCAGCCAACCCCACCTCCTTTTTTTTTTTTTTCCTTCTTAGATCAGGCTGCTGTAGAAGTATGGAGGCTTTTTAGATTTTGGCTATTCGCACATACTGATCAAAGAATGGCTGTGGATGGGGAAAAGATCTTGAAGCAAATGATTTGGCTAATAGACATTTCTTTTAACATTTTATTTTTCTAGAAAGAAACCATCAACATACTGGTCACCAATACACTGACAGGCTTTGCCTTTGTCCACGTTTGGCTGATAACTGACGGGAAGTAGGATGGGGCGGGTGGGGCAGGTTTGTTTGTTGGGTCCGGTACAGCCTGACCTCATCGCCAGGGTGCTGTCCACTCTTACTCCTGTTAGTTGAGACTTTTGTGGTCTGGGTCCTTTTGTTTCTGCAGTATAAGGGGCTCTGATTAGTGTCCCTCCAATGAGCTTGTTTGCCTTTTTATAAATAATCTCAGCCTTTGGTTATTTCGTCTGGAGGTTAAACCTTGTGGGCTCATCCATCTCAATTTGGACTTCTCTTTAGGGTTAGTCAACATCCACATTTGCATGTCTTCTTCGGATCCCTTTCTGGGGTCTCTTGTTCTCTCTCCCACGTTGCTAATTAGAATGCACAAGGATATGTAAAGTGAGCAAGCACTGACCCCGGGGCACCCTGCTAAGCACCTCTTGCTGGAGAGTTTCAGAGAGTCTCACCTTTTCTTCATAATCTTTTGTTTGTATTCAATCCATGTGACTTGCTGTCCCTGCCAACTGAACCACGTTAGCAATTAAAATTTCATGAGTTGCTGTACGAAATACTGCAACTCGAGCCCAAAAATGCAACATCTGCTGTGCTTCTTTTCTCGTATCATATGGTTACCCTTTCCAAAACCAAAAAAACAAGATATCATGTTGTTTTGCATTCTTTGTCCTTAAGCAGACCTTTTTGGTTATTTCTTGAGAATTCCACTGTCCTAGATATATCTACAAATCGTATTTCAAACCATCACTATCCTTACTTTGTTAATTACAGACCTACAGATGTTGCTTAATTTCAGGACGAATGTCCAGACATTTCAGTTTCCACTTCTTCCACCCCTCTGTTCACCAATAAATTCTGAGAAATAATGAAACCTTTCACTGGTTTCTTACCCATGTCTTTGAACATCCCAAACGACTAATTACCTGGCCCCTTTGATTTGTAAATGTTCAGGTTGTCCAACCACTGCTTTTTGTGTTATTTTCCATCGGCTCTATTTGTAGAGTCTTTGAAGTAATACCACGGTACCCAATTTCTTTTATTTAGAAAAGTCCTTATCTGAGAGCAGTGGTTCTTAGCTAGGGCTGCATGTTAGACTCCAGGGTGGAACCTTTTAATAATACAGATGCCCAGCTACCTCCCCACAAGGTATGCCAAGTTGGTAGGTTTGGGGTGGGCTCTGGGTGTCTATCTGTTTTTAAAAGCTCCTGAATTGATTTTAAGGGCACCCTGGTTGAGAGCCACAATCTGGAGTGAGTCCCACGTCTGCAGTGTCCAGACCAGGCCCTGGTCCTTGGACATGGATCCTGGGCTCTGGCTTCTATCACCTCTCTGTGACTGGAGGAGGGTCCATTTGAGCTGGAACATGGGCATATGGGGAAGGTGAAGGGCAGCCATGAAAGGAGGAGGAAAAGGATGAATAGCACAGAGGCAGGAAAGCAGAAGCTCGCTGGTGGTGCAGGGAAGCGCTGGCTGAGATGGAACTGAGCAGGGGCTGCCTGATGGGTAGCAGTGGGAGTCCAGGCTGGATGTGGGTCAGGGCCTTGATTTTATGTAGGAAGCAGCAGTGGAGGCCAGCCCTGTGCTATTGCCAGGAAAGAGGCTGCGAATCCCGATGATGTCACCTCCATAAATAAAGCCAAGTCTAATCTTTCTTCTTGTCATTATTTCCAGGACACGTTATTTAGAACCCAGAGCTTTTTGAGGCCGCTAAGAATGCACTTTGCTTTTCATGCCCTTTCTTAGGGGGATTAAAATACTAATGGCTTCTTACAGACATTTTGTCTGGGGGACTGGCCCCTGCTAGGGTGATCCCCTGCGTCACTGCACTTTGACCCAGGACCCGTCTCCCACATCCTAGCCAAGGCAACCAACAACAGCAAACTACAGGTGGGGGCCCCTATTCAGGACAGGGTTTCTGTCAATGCCTATTTTATTTTATTTTTGCTGATCTTTATAGGTTCCCTTTACAAGCTGAGGAAGGATAAGATAAGAAATGAAGAGCTTGTTTGTATTTTAATCTTTCCCCAAATGTACTTGGACAGACATTACTAGCTACATTTTATGGCCAAGAACATTGAGACTTAAAAGAGGTTAAGTAACTTGCCCGCGGTCACAAAATAGTAAGTGGTAGAACTAGGGTGCATAAACCAAGTCTCTCTGGCCTCAAATCCATGCTTTTTCCATTACACCACTTCTGCCTGTCTCGGTGGAAGATTGGCCAGGGGCTGTGGAGGCAGCGCTGGTGAGGTTAAACTTCATTTGCATTTTTAATCAGACAGTAGTCTAATGGCATGTGTAGGCTTATTGGAAGATGGGGGCAGATTTAAAGCAGCTTAAGTGCATGTAGTGTCTGGGAGACTGGTAACGAGGCAAGAGTTACGATGGTTGCAAGACCAACTTTGCCCGCTTTGCAGTTTTGCCCAGGGCTGCGGTAGTTCAAGCTGAGACAGCAGCGCTTCTTTGGAGTTCTTCACATCTGCTCTCTCCGATCCCATCTTGTCTTCCTGCCTGGCAGAGGAGGAGAGGAGAGCAGGTGCAACTCCGTAGGTTTTGTTGAGTTGTTCTTGCTGGACTCCTCCTCCTCTCGGGATGTCTCCAGCTGGTACTTCCCTTTCTCAGCACTCCTGGGAACACCTAAGGGATGGATAAGTTCACAGCACTGTTGTGTCTGACAGTGTTGTTTGGTCTACCAGGTGTTGTGAAATAATCTTCTAATAAATCTCTGAGCTGCTGGAACAGGATTTCCATGTGAGAGAGATCTAGGTCTATAGATCTCCAGTATCTAGTATAGTGCCTGACACAGAACAAGTGCTTTTAAAATATTTGTTGAATAATCACATGTGTTATAGCTCCACATGGGCTTTTCTTCAATCAGTGGTTCTACATCAAAGAGATTTCTCCAGTTCTATAGATGGAATGGAGAGGAACTAAATCCATTGTACTACCCTTCTTTCCCACTGCTAGATTTCTTGTTTTACCACGAGGTCACCGGAAGGTCCCTTTGTCTCTTTTAGTTCTCCAATCAATTCCCCTTGGTATATTCTTGCATTTTAATCACGTTATGGAGAAAAATGAGGTGAAGAGGGAAGGAGGCGATCAGTGTCCCTTGGTGGCTTCTTGAGAACACAAAGTCATGGGCCCCCCTCTGCTTTGAGGAACTCCTTATTCATGGCCAGGCTAGGGCATCCTTGGTTGGAAAGGGCAGGGCAGGGACTGACCCTTCTCACTGAAGGCTGGGCACAAAGAAGACAAAGACAGGGCTCATCTCTCCTTGGAGTTAAGTGTCTCCTTGCACAGACAGGCTGTAGTCACGGGAGTGTGGAGTAGTGGGGGGGGACGGTGTGTTGACCTTAAATTTCATTCTTTAAAACCTTCAAATTATCCATTCCAGGTGTTTGAACTATATGGGGGGTGGGGTCAAAACCTGGGAAAATGAGAGTGTTGGATCTTTATTCAGACCTAGAAAATGCCGGGGCCCTGGCAGTGGAAGGGAGTCAAATTCTCTGAACTGCTCTGGTGTGGTTGAGCTCTGCTGAAAGTGAGAGAAAATGCACAGGGGATTATTTAAACATGAAGTATAGTTTATCATCACGATTAATTTATCCACATGTAAAACCTTACATTTCAAGAGCGCTCCCCCTTGGGCTTCCCTGGTGGCGCAGTGGTTAAGAATCTGCCTGCCAATTCAGGGGAGACGGGTTTGAGCCCTGGTCTGGGAAGATCCCACATGTCACGGAGCAACTAAGCCTGTGCGCCACAGCTACTGAGCCTGCACTCTAGAGCTCATGCTCCACAACAAGAGAAGCCACCATAATGAGCACTGCAACTAGAGAAAGCCTGCGCGCAGCAAGGAAGACCCAACGCAGCCAAAAATAAATAAATAAATAAACAAATAAATTTTAATAATAAAGAGCACTCCCCCTTCCTCAATATTAGGGCCGGGTTACTCCTTCCTGTTGCCTAGAGCTTCTTGTTGGTATCATCTTAAGTGAGTTTCTTTTATTGGGATTCTTTTCATGTAATGCTTGTGATAAAGGTCTGAGGATTGTAGGGTTTTGAGGTGGGAATGATTAAGCAAATTACTTCTCACCGAATTGTCAAAGTCAGCCAAAGAAATCAGAAGTCTTCAAGAGTTAAGTTGTTAACTCAGAAAGACCACCCAAAGCAAAGCGAACCAAGGGAAAGCAAAGGAAAGCAGACCCAAACCACACAACTCTAAGACACTTACCCACCACGGAATGGAATTCCAGACGGCCACGCAGTACCTTAAAAATTTTAACTAATACTCAATTCCACTCTACATCAAGCTTGCCAAGTGGTCATTTACACTATTCTTGAAATATCCAGTGCTGGGAAACTCACTATCATTATTTTATCTAAAAATCAGTATGGCTGTGAGATAGAATTTTACTCAATTAAACAAAATTTGACTGTTTTCTTGGAGTTTCCTCATAAATTTACCATTCAGTCATCTAATTTCTTTTACACTTGACAGTTCGTTAAGTAATATGTTCGCAAACCATGTATATTTTTGTAGTTCTCTATTCTGCTGTTTTTACTTAATATATATGTGAACACCATCCTATGTCACAATATACTTTTCAAAAATATGAATTGTAATGGCTGCAAAGAATTCTATATCATTATTTTACTTTTTGCCCTCTTATTGATCATTTAGGTTCTTTATAGTTTTTAAAATTATAATATCACAACAGCAAACTCAAAACTCTGATTTCATCTCTCGTTATTTCCTTAGACCATCTTAGGCTTGAGACTACTGGGTCAAAGTGTATGAATGGTTTTTAAGATTTTAATGTATATTATGTTTCAGATCTTGCTTCAAGGACATAGAGGTTTGTGTACAGGAAGTTTACTAGGGAGCTCCCTGAACATCTGTGAGAGGGTGATGGGAAGGATTGGGTAGAAGAAGAAGTTGAACAGGGATATACTACAATATTGGCCTCAGCTGATCCTGGAGCGCTCTGGAATTTGGAGGTCCCTTTAGAATTGTCCCAAACTGAGACAAAGGGGCTGAGCATTTGTGCCTGTATGTTGACCACTCATTGGCTGCAGGTTGGCTCTGGGGAGCAGGCCTGTCCTTAAGTGAGGCCTCTCCCTTTAGCCAAGGGCAATTCCTGGAGAAGGACTCAATTGTCAGCTGTCGGCAGCTAACAGTCCTGGCAGCTGGGGGATGAGTCCTCAGAACTGAAGGGGAGAACGTGGTGGTGTAGCACAGCATCCACTGAAGTCACCCCTTGCACCTGCTGGAAAAGAAACACTTATTTCTTATAAAAAATTCATCCTATCTGGGAACAGATCCTTTAGAATTCTGATCAGCCTCTTTTCCTTGGGAAATGTACCAGAGAAAATTTAATGGGTCTAACTATAGCTCTCATTGATACAGCTGCTCTCAGGGACATCTGGCATTCATCACATCCTTCCTCTACAGCCCACTGTAGATTCCCCTCCCTCTTGGCTAGCAGTTCTGCTGGTTCAGGGGGCTTACCGGGTGGGTGACCCAGATCCTCATCCTTAAAGGATCTGAACCCCTGCTCATCATTCTCTTCTCAAGCAGGACTATTGCTTTTACTCATTTACCATTATAATTGGTTAGGGGGTTACCAAAAGATGCCCCAGAGGTCTTTCTCGGTGCCAAACATAGTCCTCTTTGTTGCCATTGTGTAACAACAGCCCAACCTTCTTATGACCAGAGTCAGTTGCCCCTGCAGGGATGGTGATGCCTTTCTTTACCTGTTGAACTCTTGACACAAGAGGTCCGAAGTGCCTGGGTAGCAGCTGTAGCTTAAAGTTTAATAGATTCTTGCAGTGCCCATGGTGGAAGTGTTTCTCTTCTTAGAATCAGAATCTCTAGTTCTGTAGAGCCCAGAGTTGTGGGGATGAAAGAAATAAATTCCCTGGGTAGGTCATGGGGTGGGATGGTAAGTGGGATTACCCCTGCATCTATCCCCAACCATGTATTCTATATAGAGAGGACACAGTACCGTACAATTCACATTGATTAAGGTATTCACTGCATCCTGCAGGATGACACCCCATCCTTAAGTATCACCTCTAATGTGGTGCTTCAGTAGCACCTTCAAGAGTCTGTTCCTTCACCCTGTAAAGTCAAGAGCTTCCACGTGGTACAGTATGTGACAAGACAGTGGATCCCACGGTCCTGTACTTACTAATGTTCCTCCTTTGTTTTAAGTGAGTTCCTTGGTATGATGAGATGCTATGTGGGATTCTGTGTTCGTGAACTAAACATGAGGTAAGCCCTTACATAGTGATGCTGGACGAGGCTCTCTGGGCAAGAAAGGCAAACTCATACCCTGAGTATGTGTTGATTTCATTCAACACATACTTTCCCATAGAGAAAGGGGTTCAATATAATTAGTGTACCTCAAAATAGCTGGTTGGTCTCTCTGAAGAATGGTTCTATACCAGGGACTTGGCAGTAATCTCTGGTCCTGGTAGTCTGGACGTTTAGCAGCAGCTGTAGATAGGCCAGCTTTTTTGTAAGAAGGATTCCTGCATAGCCTCCATCCCTGCCACCACGACCACTTTGTTCAAATGCCTGTTAGACCAGCACTGGGGTGGTGAATGAGAGAGGCTGTCAGACGTCAACTGGCCAAGTCATTTTGCCTGCTGGACTGTAAAGTGCCTTTTCCATGGTGAGTGCTCTTTGGTGAACCTTAACATGGGATCCAGAGATCTTCACACTTTATGTCCATCTCCATATTCCTCTCTCCCAGACCTCGCTGTCTCTGATCTTTTAAGCTCTCTCCTTTCAGGCCACTAACAACCAGTCAAGTTACTGACCACTGACATGTGGTCTGTATGTATTTCACAAAGTGAGTGACTAGGTGCATCACTGGAAGTTCATTGGGAGGATGTCCCCTCACTGCTCTCTCCCAGGGTCACTCTTGAGTGGGACTGAGGACACTAAAGTCTGTTTCTGGTTTGCATCCATACATCAAGCTGACGCATCTATGAACAAAGCCTGGCTTGTTTCCTCTTCCATCAGCTAGACATCAGAGACCTCCATGCAGCCATAGGTGGTGCAAAAGTGGTGAAAGACCCTATATCCGTCAGTCTTCATAGTGCCAGGGTGTTCCCTTTTCCTCACTTTGTGGTTACTTGAGTAAATGACCATGGACCCTTTGGAGAAGACTAATGCCATCACTACCTTACACACCTGTTGAGGCATCACAGGGTCATTCCTTCTGGGGACTTGACCTCTTCTTCGGTCAGAAGGTAGAAGATCTGAGAACTGGTTTAGTTCTGGAAACTGGGCAAGGGATCACAACTTTTTATTGGGTGGTTGCCCTTAGCCTCCTGATCATCCAGTCTTGGTTGGACCATTCAGATTGAGAAATACTCTTGTTGACAGCCAATCTTTCTCGCTCTTAGGGATGTTATGTTCTATTAACCATTCCATAGCTCCCTGCGTGTCAGGCGTCCCTGGCTGCCACTCCAGTTTTGCTGCTCAATACGATTGCATTTGTCTTGTTTCTGACACTTAAGCACTGCCACTTGGCCTCTGTTGTGTTTGTTATTTCTTTTCAACTCCATTACTCTCGGGGAGTCCAGCTCTGTAACAGCATCCGCTATAGCCCAGCCTACAGAGGACAGTCACCACCGAGCTACTGCTCTACCCAGTGCATCCCTCATCACTGGTGGATGCAGTGTGCACCTGGCCTCCTGCAGAACGTAATCTGCTGGTAGGTACCAGCTTCCATTGTCTGTACTACTTCATGCCCACCCCTTTGAGCCTTTGATTTCTTCTTCCATATCCTGGTGGTCTGGTTTTTAATTTTACTTCCTGAGAGCCATTGCTTTTTCCTGGTTTCCAAGAGCCATCCTGGCAGGATGTTAATACCACCTGCCTGGGTGTTCATCAGAGAGAATGCTTTCATAGCAATGATCTCTCCCTTATTCAGATTTATATTCCACTCCCCCTGTTGCATGTTGTCTGGGAACCATGGCCCCTTTGGGGTATGGTCTCTTTCCTCTCCTTGCAGACCTAGCACTTTCCTGGCCAGGTTTGGTTACAACATGACTTTCTGGTTGCCAGAAGTAGAGAGATGGGGCTAGATCCTGAGGGACACCATCTCGCCTTGCCAGGCAGAGACCCCTCGTCTTCAAGTAAAGGAGGAACATTAGTCTTTAACAGGAATTGTGTATCAGGTCAATTGTGTATCTCCAGGAAAGCAAAGTTTTCTTTTTCTTCTGTGAAATTAGCATCCTTTGTAACTCCCATGGTACTACTCTTGGCTAAGTTCCCTTCTGCAGTAGCAAGCTACATTTTAGCTGTGCTATCCACTCCAACCTTAAATTACCAAGGGCACCAATAAATATTTTTTTTACTTTCCTCCCTTCTTACTCCATTCCTGGTACCTCCTTCCCTTAGGGCATGCACAGCTATTTGGAAATTTTTGGAAAATCGCTACCAGCAGGCTAGCTCCTCCAAACAGTTATTGGTTTGTTGTCTATCCAGTAAATAGAAAACTTGGAAACATTTTAGAGAATTTCTCACCTTTTCTCCCTTCCAGTCTCTATAGAAAGGCCAAACTGGGATTGCAGTCCAGAATCTGAACGCAGGAAATAAGCTTAGGGACCACCTAGGTCAGTTGGTTCCTGGGCATTCTTGGGATTGGAGAATGTTCCTGTCTGGCCAAAAATACTCAGCTGGCTGCGGCCCATGGAGGGCAAGGCGAGGACGGCTCTCAAGACAGAAGCAAAACTGTACCCTGTGTTCTGGGTCTGCCATTAAAACAAAACAGGAAAAGACACACATCTTTCAGTCCCTGTGTTAATTCTGTGCGAAGATGAAGTGCTGTAAAGCTCCCACATTCATGAAGGAGCTTTCTCTGTGAGCTGCCAAACCACTTGCGGTTGCCTTTCTGTTGAGAAAGTTCAAGTTCATTCTTTGGGATATTTGGGTAGCCATTCAGCTCAACAAGTAGTGTCTTTATTTCTTTTTTCTTTATACTTGACTCTGTGGCCTTTAACCCTAGACAAGACAACTTTCTCCTGTCTCTGAGATCATATCACACCTGATTTCCCAAAATGGCAGGCACTTTTCTTTGGGAAAAGGTAATACTTGGTTTCCTCAAATTGTTTATGGGAACAAAATGAGGGAATTGGAAGACCAGCTTTACTCTGCACCTCTTTTTTACCCCAGCACACTTTGAATCAATATTTTTCTGGGAGGAGTAACATGTTGCCCTATTCACAAAAGACATATCAGAGACTATATGACCAGGAAAGGCAATACCATTTTAGAGTGACGATGTTTGTTCTCTCCTGTTTAGAGCGTTTTCTATTCCCAGAAGGTTTTCAGCTAAGCTTTAGCTGGAATGCAATGGGATGGGCCCAAATTCTGGGCAAGCCCTGATGAAAAATGTCTCCAGGGACCTGTAATCCTTGGGTAAAGGATGCAGAGCCATAGACTTATGAGCTTTCTCCCAAAGGCTTTGCTGATATCCAGTGAGGTGGGACCCTGATATGGCTGATTCATTATGAAAAGTGAATGAAACAGTGGGGGACCCCAAATCAACACTCTCTGCAGATCTTTATCAGTGAGGGGTTCTTGGGGAAGTGAAGAATGGCTTTTCTACAGTTTTACAGAGTGGGTAAAATAGATGGTTCTCACCTATCCTTATTTGCCTCCTTACTGCATCCTCTCTGATAAAGGTATACGTCTAGGCCTCAGATCCCTAAACCTCCAAGGATTGGACCATGGGCAGCGACTACTGATTGATAGAACCAATGGGTTCTAAATGCCCAAAGGCTTTGGGGCTGAAGACGAAGCTCAGTAAGAACAAGACTCCCACAGCCCAGCTCTGGCCCAGGTCAGACCAGGGAACTGAAGTTCTTCCACTAATGATCAATTTCATCAGACTTCCTTTTATAGTTCTGTTGTGCTCTGACTCCGCCTTTCCACGTGGTTCCAGCAAGTTGGAGAAGACTATGCTTGGCTAGTGCTTCAAGCCAAAGATTGCCTTTATCTGACTCCAGAAACAATCGCTCTCTCCCTTCCCAAAAGAGTAGCTGAGATTGGGAAACATTCTGATTGAAAGAGAAGACGTGGATCACTGATCTCAGAATGTGGACCCTCCTCTCTGACTACTGCTTCTTACCTGCCATCTCTCCTTTGTTCCTCCATACCCAGCCCACTTGCTCTCTCCTTTTATGAGTGTGTGAATTCTCCTCTGGAGCTAGAGAAACCCTGTAGAGCTGCTGCCTATTCCAAGGTACAAGGATGCAAGGATCTGGGGCCGGGTTGGATTGGGGTGCATGTTTATAACCAGAGGAAATTTGCAAATCATTGTGTTGAGAATGAGGAGAGAGGATAGCGAAAGTCAAAACTGGAGTGGTATCTAAATGTCAGGTTTAAGGGTACGGTAAGACCTCATAGGGAAGAAGGATTGTCAGAAGCTGAGAAGGGTTGGAATGGACAAGAAGCCAGATGTGGGTCCCAGAGGTGCAAGTAGGAGAGAACTGATGCTTTGAGGTCTAATTTCCTGTAATCTGGACTGTATAAAACAGGGTCAGGCCTGCTGGCAAAAGGAGCCCAGCAGGCAGGATCCTAACTTTAAATCGCTCAGTCCTGACCCTCTGCCTGCTCTGGGAACTTCTTCCCGGCCTCATTGGACCCCCTTTGTACTCTAGATTGTGGTCAGTGACTTCTGTCTTATCCAATATCGGGGCCTACTTAAATAGCCAGTTTTTTCTAAAGTGCTTTATGTGTTAGGTATGTCTCCCTAACGGTGACAACGGAGCTATGCCAATCTTCTTTAGAATCTCTCCCAGAACCTAGCATCATCCATGCTCAAATAATAGATACAGAGCAATTGAACTATGGCTTCAACCTATGCTTACCTGTGCTTATTCCGGCTGAGGGAAGGTAAAAATCCCTCACAGGACCCATGCTTCTAAAGAACTGCCCAGTAATTCTGGATGTAGAGGAGCCAGTCTACTTGCTAACGACCCACCTTATTTCCTTAAATGTGACTTGAATGCTGTGCATGTAGGGTTCACCTGCTGTGTGCCATCCGCCATGCCATTGGCTTCCAGAAGCTCCTCTGAGGCTCATTCACCCTCAACGATTGTGTTGGCCTCTGGACCTGTGTTTCTTTTGGGCCTCCAGACCTAACCCTCAAGCTGGGAGTGCATTCCTGTCCACCCCTCCAGCCTCTGACTTTAGATTTGTCTTCTAAAGTACATACTCTTTACACAAATTCGTTTGGCCAGTGTTTCCAGTCTGAACACACTTACACTTCATCAGTGTTTCTCAAATGGTAATCCAGTGACCATCTCCACTGGAACCATCTGGGAAACCGGAGAAATGCATGTTCCTGCCTGGTCCCCACCCTAGGCCTGTGGAATCAGAAATGTCTGGGGTTGAGCCCAGGAGTCTGCGTTTTAACGAGCCTCCAGGTGGGTTTTCGTCCTGCTAAAGATTTCACTCACCATCTGTTCAGTCCTGCTACTTCAGGATCGTTCCTAGGTTTTGCCCCACTGGCTTACCCGGTTCTTCAGCTGCCTAGGACCCGGCCTCGGAGTGCCCTTCTCATGGTGTATCAGACAGCCTGCTCCTCTCCTGTAAGGAGGCTCCTAACCCCATGGGATGCCTCTTCAGTTTGCTCCCTGTCTCTGGTCCCAGTCTATCCTCAGTCACCCTCTGAGGGAACCCACCTCAGGCTGGAATGTATGTCAGCGGCTCTTGGAGGGACTGAAGCCCCACTGGAGTTGGAATGCATTAGCTATTGTTTTCCTTCCACTATGAAAGGGATGTAACCATGCAACCTACAACAAGGTAATTGGAAACAGACTGTAGCCTCAGTCACTAGCAGGAAAACTTTCTAGTGCCAGTTTCCAAACAGGAGTGAAGGAGCTGGGTAGGCAAAGCCTCCCAGTTGTTGAAATGGAGAGCAGGTGAACAAAACCACCATGGACTTTTTTTCTGCTTATAAAAGGATGATGAAATATCAAGATTATAAAAAAATAAAGGCAAGCTTTGCCAGTCCCCCCGTGAAAGGGCCTTTTCAATCTTTCATTCTGATGGGATCTCAACAGGGGAAACGGGAGGTGAGGAGGGCCTGAGCCTCTCTGGGGACTTCTGCTGGGGCTGGTTCAGCCTCCAGGTCAGAGGTGGGAGAACAGACCCACGGCTGGTTCCTGCTGCTGTGATGGCGCAGCCACACGGGCAGACCTGCTCATCGCTGATGGGGGGACACGAGCCTTGGGGTGAGGGCTGCTTTTTGCCTTCCTGTGCGGTGCAGACTGGGAGGCAAGAGGGCCTCAGGAAGCCTGTTGACTGAAATCCTGGTAGAATTCCGTGTTTCAGAAGCCTCCCCGAAGGTGATGGCTTTGGGGCTTTATTGAGGTGTTATCGAATCTGAGATCAATGTTTTTGGGAGGGTGGTCCCTCCTTTGTGTTTCTGTCCCTACCTTCCTCTGTTCCTGTGAAAGCAGGGCAGAGCTAGAAACTCTTTCGCCAAAGGGGCTTCTGGGAAACAGTTTCCAGATGAAACGCCTTGCTCTGTGCTTGCTTACATACTTGCTTATCAAAGGCTGCAAATGGAAAAGGAAAAAATCGTATGTGTTCAGACAAGTTGGGACAAATAGGCCTGTGAGGCTGGAGGGCCACTGGTTGCAAAGGAGCACAGAGGACCGGGAAGGTGGCTCAGGATGAGGGTCAGCTCTGGCTTCTCTTGTCCACGTGTCCTGGAGCACTTAGGCCCTTTGGACCCCTGTGACAAATAGCCTGGGGAAGGATGTGACCTTAGCTTTGTATACCATTTAGAGCCTACCATGATTCACGCATACGGTTGGTCCTCAGAATAATTGCTGAATACTTATTATTGCCTTTTAATGCGCTTTTGGTTCATTAACCAGCACAGAACTATGCCTTCTTTGTTTCATTCATTCACTCATTTGGCAAACATGAAATATTGGTTGGTAGGCACCCTACTCTTCCCTCCTTACAAGGCTGAGTCAGAAGTGCCCCAAGGACAAGGTCTCCCGGCCTCCTCCCAAGAGAGTGGTTCCCTCAGGTTCATGGGCATATTGTTTCTGTGCACAGAATGAATGAATGCGTGACTGAATGAATGTGCCTGACACAGGACCAGCTCTCTGTAGAGTACTGCCTTGTTCCTCACGTTTTTATGACTTTTGCAAAACACACTGCCTGTTTTGTAAGCAGCAAGTATCCATTGTCCTCTGCAAAGAAAGCTTTAAAAAACCAACCGGGCTCAAGATGGTTTCTACCCCATTGTACTAGGAAAGCAAACCCCTCCATCTAGAGCATTTCCAGCTATTCAAGTTTATCTGGCTCCCTATACAGGGAGAGGTTGGGGCTGGCGACGTAAGGATGGGGATTGTTAGCGGGGATAAAATCATAAGACTAGTGAGATCACTAGGGGAGTGGACAGAGAAAGAAGAGAGAAGGGATTGAGAGACCAGGGGCTGGTTGGGGAGACAGGGAGAAACCAGCGAAGGAGACCAGACAGGAACAGCCAGAGAGGTTAGGAGGAGAATCAGGTGCGTGGTCTCAAGGATGAGGGAGTGGTCGTCTGTGGAGAATGCTGCTGAGAAGGTGGAGATGAGCTGTGCCACTGGTTCTCACCATGGGAACATCTTGGTGACCTGGGCAAGGCCATTTTTGGTGGAGGGCTGGAGGTGACAGCTTGACGGGGTTGGGCTCAAAGAGTTCATTCATCTTTGGCGCTTAATGAAATGGAACAAAACAAGAACTTCAAGCACCTCTGGTCAGGACAGAGAGTCCCCCATCCTGCCTGTATTATCTTCTCTTACAGTCTCTCTGGAATTTTCTACACCTTCCTAGTTGATAGGAATATGGATCCAGCTCCAACCAGGAGGAAGTATGTTATCAAATTTTGGGATCGTAGCAGTTATTGCAAGGCTTTGAAAGGAAAGCCTCAGCCTTTAGAAGGACACAACACGTTGACATAGAAAGTTAGAGATCATCCAAATTCAGTCCCTCTATTTTACATAGAGGAAACTGAGGCCCAGATTGGGGAGGTGACTTAGCTAAGGTCACACGGCTGCTTTGCCTCTCTTCTCCCGCCCAAGTGTACCTGGCAGATGAGTACCTGCATTTTTAGAAAAGGTTATTGGGGGTAGATTTCTTATTTTTAACATTTCCTTTAAATACCCATTTTGATGCTATTAAATTCTCTTCGTAAATAAATTAAACTACTCAGACTGCAGCATAAGCCAGTTTTCCATATAAAGGATTACGCCCACTAAGGTCCAAAAGTCTGGCTAGGCCCTAGTTGGATAGCCTGTTCCTTGAGAAATGAGGGGAATCCTCTGGCCTATAAATGGGCTCCTATTCAGAAAACCCTGAGCTCGATCTTCCAGTCTTCCTTCTTGGACTTTTCTGTGATGTCAGCAGAGTCCCTTTAGCCAGCTTCCCTGGGCTTCTTCTTCCGTAGATGGCAGCTGGCTATCCCTGCCTTCTGCCAGGTGGTGTCGTCATCCTTGGAGGGGCCCCAGGTTGGACAATGGTCATGTGATTAGAGCTCCATGCTGGTGTTCAGGGTAAGCATTAAAAGTGCATCGCCTACTGGGCCTTGGTCCAAAGGGAGGGAAAGAACTTGCCTCCTACTGTGCAGTTATAGATTCTTTTTTTTTAAAACTGAGGTATAATTGACATAGAACTATATTAGTTTCAGGTGTACGACAAATTGATTTGATATTTGTATACACTGCAAAATGACCACCACAGTAAGGCTAGTTACCATCTGTTACAGACTATAAAAGGTTATACTTTTTTTTTTCTTGTGATGAGGACTTTTTTTTTTTTAACATCTTTATTGGAGTATAATCGCTAAGATTTACTCTCTTATAGCAATCTCCAAATATGCAGTATGGTATTATTACTATAGTCACCATGCTGTCCATTCCATCCCCAGGATTTATTTATTTTATGACTAGAAATGTGTACCTCTTGACCCCTTTTACCCATTGTACCCACCCTACAACCCTCCTCCCCTCTGGCAACCACCAATCTGTTCTCTGCATCTACAGTTTTGTTGTGTTCATCAGTTTTGTTTTCTAATTCCATACTGAAGTGAACTCTTATGGTATTTGTCTTTCTCTATCTGATTTATTTCTTAGATTCTTAAGCAAGTATAACAGTGAGGCTTCAGGCCAGTCATCTGCTGATTTGTCCCTGAAATTCTCCTTCTGTCTAGATATTAAAAGGGGAAAAGTTCTTGCTCTGCCCTCTGAGAGGATTCCTGGGTTGGGCCTGTGTCTGCACCGCTTCCTTAGACCTCCCATCTCCATGGTGGAGGCAAGATATAAACTCGGGACCCACTAAAATTAGCGGCACCGAAAATTGATTTAAAACCTATTTATAACTTAGCTGATTATAAGACGCCTTACTATTGCTTTGTTCGGTAACTGGATACTGAATGAAGGAATAGAAGATCCAAATGGAGAGAGAGATGAAAGCAGTGCTCTCAGGCTGTGCTTCCCATTAGAATCATCTGGGAGATTTCAAACCCTCTGTGCCTATGTCACACCCCACACCAATGAAATAGACTTTTGAGAGGAGGAAACTGGGCATCATTAGTTGTTAACACTCCCCAGGTGATTCCGTTTACACCCAGTTTGACAAGTCTGGTAAATCTGCTTCTCAAACTTTACTGTATATAACAATCAGCGGTGGGCGGGGCGGGGGGGGGCTCTTGTTGAAATGAAGATTCGGATTCAGCGGGTCTGAGGTGGAGCCTGTATTTCTAAGAAACTCCCAGGTTATGCTGAGGCTCTTGGTCCAGGGACCACAGTGCGAGTAGCAAGGTGCTAAAGGATCATGAACGGTAAGCTAAGGTGCTGGCTGCTGAGTGAGGAAGGAGAGGCAGGGTGGGAAGAGCTGTGTGGGCAGGGAGAGCTTCAGCGAGGACTTGTGCCTCTGCTGGACTCCCTCAGAAAGAGGGAGAGAGAGAGAGAGAGAGAGAGAGAGGAAGAGAGAGAAATCTTCCTCTGCTCAGGTCTGGGTCTTTTAGGCCCTAGAACACAAAACACAATGGCCTGCCCTGTAGAAAGCCCAAAGAAAGCTGATTGCTGATGACTTGCTGTTCCTTTAGCATTACGATCTTAGGACTCCAGTGTCAGAAGGCCCTGGAATGATGACCTGGGTAAACCCAGTGCATTCTTCGCAGATGAGGACACCAGCGTGGCTCAGCTGGTGTGTGGCCTCAGTCACAGAGCCCGCCAGCGGTGGGCCCAGTATTGCCGAGAGCCAGCAGGCTCCCTGTGTGGCCGCACCTGCGTCCCCGGGTCATGGTGTCCTGTCACAGTTGCCCCTGGGGTGGAGCTCAGCCCCCAGCAGAGAGTGGCCCTGGGGCAGTGAGGCCCTTTCTGGGGGTCCAGGATTCTCTCACAGGGAGTCAGGATTCCCTTTTCTGCAGGAACCTGCTCCCTGCCATGGCCTGACTTTGTTTCTTCTTCTCCTTTTTTTTTTTTTTTTTTGTGGTATGCGGACCTCTCACTGTTGTGGCCTCTCCCGTTGTGGAGCACAGGCTCCGGACGTGCAGGCTCAGTGGCCATGGCTCATGGGCCTAGCCGCTCTGCGGCATGTGGGATCTTCCTGGACCGGAGCACGAACCCGTGTCTCCTGCATCGGCAGGCGGACTCTCAACCACTGTGCCACCAGGGAAGCCCTCCTTCTTCTTCTTTTTTTTTTTTTAAATAAGTTTATTTATTTTATTTCCTGCTGTGTTGTGTCTTTGTTGCTGTGCGAGGACTTTTCTCTAGCTGCAGCGAGCAGGGGCTACTCTTCGTTGCAGCGAGTGGGCTTCTCGTCGCGGTGGCTTCTCGTTGCAGACCACAGGCTCTAAGTGAGTGGGCTTCAGTAGTTGTGGCACGTGCGCTCAGTAGTTGTGGCATGTGGGCTCAGTCGTTGTGGCTCATGGGCTCTAGAGCACAGGCTCAGTAGTTGTAGCGCACGGGCTTAGTTGCTCCTCGGCATGTGGGATCTTCCCGGATCAGGGATTGAACCTGTGTCCCATGCATTGGCAGGCGGATTCTTAACCACTGCGCCACCAGGGAAGCCCCTGACTTTGTTTCTTCTTTTTTTGTTTTACATATATATATTCTTTTTCATATTCTTTTCCATTATAGGTTATTACAAGGTATTGAGTATAGTTCCCTGTGCTATACAGTAGGAGCTTCAGGGAGGACTCCTGCCTCTGCTGAGCTCTCCTTGCTGTTTATCTATTTTATATTTTACTCCTAAATTCCTAATTTATCCCTCACTCCCTCCTTTCCTCTTTGGTAACCATAAGTTTGTTTTCTTTGTCTGTGAGTCTGTTTCTGTTTTGTAAATAAGTTCATATGTATCATAGTTTAGATTCCACATATAAGTGATGTCATATGGTATTTGTCTTTCTCTTTCTGACTTAACTTAGTATAATAATCTATAGGTCCATCCATGTTGCTACCATGGCATTATTTCATCCTTTTTTATGGCTGAGTAATTATATATATGTATATATATATATATATATATATATATATATATATATATGTACATGCATATATACACACGCACCACATCTTCTTTATCCGTTCATCTGTCGACGGACATTTCTATGTCTTGACTATCATAAATAGTACTGCAATGAACATTGGGGTGCATGTATCTTTTCAAATTAGAGTTTTCTCTGGGTATATGTCTGGGGTGGAATTGCAGGATCATATGATAACTCTATTTTTAGTTTTTTAAGGATGACTCTTTCCTCTTAACAAGTTTCATTTATTCTCTATCATCCTGAAGCAGCCTGCCTAATCTTTACATTTGTAGGTCCAAGCATCCCCCTTGCTAATGAACAGGAGATGCAAGCTATGGAAGGAGATGCCCGTTAAGCAAAGATCAGCTTCCACCTCCAAACTTCTCTTTGCAAAGAGGTCCTAGGATAGTGGCTCAGAGAATCCTCTACAGAGTGGAGGTCTGCCCTTTCACTTGCAATAAAGGTGCTGTCCATGCCAGCTGTGGGGATGGAAGGGTTGGGGAGGGTCCTGTCTGTCATCTAGTAGCAGGCGCATCTGAGCGGGCTGGCTGGACCCTGAGAGCACATTTGTCATATGAAGGGCTGTATGGAATGTCAGCTCCTAGGGCAGCGGGGAACACACGATGACCACACAATGCTCGGCTTCAGAGATGCAGGGAACAAGTCCCCCTCTTCGTCTTTGAGCTGCTCCTCTGGGCCAGCATGGAGCCAGATACATACAATAGCATTTACAGTGCAGTGGTGGAGGCCGGGCTGTCCCTGGGCATGAGTGTGAAGTCAACAAACTGTCACCGGGTTCCTTTCTTCTTGGCTTCCTGCCCTCTGGTCCCGCGCTCCCTGGTGCTCCAGTTTCTCCCCTCTCCCTCTCTGTTTTCACTCCAGATGGAGGCAGTGGTGGTGGGCATTAGACATTCACACTCAGAGGCAGATGTGTTGATTCCACAGGGGCATCCTCCTGCCCCTCAGACCCCAGTGCTGTTTCCCAGAGAGGCCAGGTGGGCTTTGGCAGGGAGCGAAAGATTCCGCAGCTGCAGACCCTCATAGTCATGGTCACAGGGAGCCCCACTGGCCTGACACTGGGCCCAGCAGCAGGACCCTGTCTGAAGGCAAAGGGTTGTGTGTCCTGGAGGAGGCGAGAGTCAGCGGAAGGAACCATAGACCTCTCAGTCCACAGGTTCCATATCTGCAAGTAGGGGAGGCCCAGACACAGAAGTCATAAGCCTTGACAAGACACAGAACTACTTAAGGGTTGTTTTCAGCCCTCTGTTAGAATGGGAGGCAAAATATCAGGCATGAAAAAGGTAGAAAGTTGATGCTTGCTGTATTGCACTTCCTGGGAGGTGGGTGCCCTTGGAGGTGAGTACCTTGGAGGTGAGTGCCCTTGGAGGTGAGTGTCCATGGCGGTGAGTGCCTTGGAGGTGAGTGTCCATGGCGGTGAGTGCCTTGGAGGTGAGTGTCCATGGCGGTGAGTGCCTTGGAGGTGAGTGTCCATGGAGGTGAGTGCCTTGGAGGTGAGTGTCCATGGAGGTGAGTGTCCATGGAGGTGAGTGCCTTGGAGGTGAGTGTCCTTGGAGGTGAGTGTCCATGGCGGTGAGTGCCTTGGAGGTGAGTGTCCATGGAGGTGAGTGTCCATGGCGGTGAGTGCCTTGGAGGTGAGTGTCCATGGCGGTGAGTGTCCATGGAGGTGAGTGCCTTGGAGGTGAGTGTCCATGGCGGTGAGTGCCTTGGAGGTGAGTGTCCATGGCGGTGAGTGTCCATGGAGGTGAGTGCCTTGGAGGTGAGTGTCCATGGAGGTGAGTGTCCATGGCGGTGAGTGCCTTGGAGGTGAGTGTCCATGGAGGTGAGTACCTTGGAGGTGAGTGCCCTTGGAGGTGAGTGTCCATGGCGGTGAGTGCCTTGGAGGTGAGTGTCCATGGAGGTGAGTGTCCATGGAGGTGAGTGCCTTGGAGGTGAGTGTCCATGGCGGTGAGTGCCTTGGAGGTGAGTGTCCATGGAGGTGAGTACCTTGGAGGTGAGTGTCCATGGAGGTGAGTGCCTTGGAGGTGAGTGTCCTTGGGCACTGTCTTCAGATCTGAGCTCAGAGACCTACAGCTGCCCCCTTGCTGTCCTGGCTCACTTGTCCAGTGGCTTCCATTTGCTTTTCCATAAATGGTGCTCTGTGGTGTGAGGACGCTCGTGCCAAGGCAAGTACACAGTCACTTCAGTCCCTTGGGGCTCTCTGCTGAAATTCGGCGTGCACTCCACCATCAAATCCTGATGTTATCACTTCCCCCAAAGCTGCGGCCTGCCTAGCTCTTGTGCTAATAGAAAGCTCCCTTCCAGAACAATGGACTGTCATTCAGAGAAAGCTTTTAATATATGTTTGTTCTGAGTGCAATAAAATTGTGCTCTTAAAAGAGTGAGTGCACAGATTAATAAGGAAAAGCCAGAGGCAGGCTGGGAGGCAGGGGGAGACGTAGGGCTTGGGTTTCATAAGAGAGTGTTTGAAAGCGTTGGGATGGGGGAAATTGGCCAGTCTTGTCTCGGCCACATAGTTGAGATGTTACGTAGGGTTTTGGTCACAGGGAAGGTACCTTCTCAAACACATGGAAACACAGTCTAACATCTGTGCAGATGTTCCCAGTCCCCAAACACTCATCCACCTATCATGGCTGTTCATCTCATTCTCGATTTCCTCCTCTCCTCTGTTCAACTGCTCCCCCCAAAATTTCCTCACTTGGCCTCTGTAACTCCTTTCCTCCTGTAGTAGGAATAGGGGTGGACAATTTTATCTTATTAATTGTATATGCAGTGAAAATATAATTTTTAATGTTCTGTGATGGATCTAATCTTGCTCCAGCCCCCTCACCCAGCTGGGTAGAAAAAAAGCCACTTTCCTAGTGTTTCAACTTGCCAATTAAAGTACCTGAGACCCTTTTGGTTGAAAGGTGTCTTTCAATCTAAAATAGTACCCTTTGGGGAGACATTTCTTTGGGGGAAATTCTCAGTCTTTTAGATTTCTACTCCTACATTTTTCTCCTCTCCAACAAGGTAGGGATGGGGCTCTCATGGGCAGAGGGAGGGGACCTCAGATGGATGCTGGTGGGCTTGCCATGACCCTGGGTCCTTTTTGCTCTCTGTGGCTGGGTGGGAGATGGTCTGGTCCCTGGGTCCCTTTGCAGAGCCTGCTACTGCAGGTGGCCCTTCCAGTGTCGTAGGGCCACCCGCTGATGAAGCCCTGGTCTAGCTATTTGCTAAGTCACATTCTGTTGTGAAGCCAGCACCTTCCCTCCTCTCAGAGGGTTATACAGGACCTTCTCTGCTGATGGGATTTTTCTCCGGAGCTTATCCTATTCTCTCTGACTTCATGCCTCCCCTCGGTCCCCATGTGCTATGTCCATGAAAAAACATTAATCCTGGTGTTCTCCCCTCCCACTTTGGAGTTGTCTTTTGTGAAAAGGGACACGTAATGGGTTCAGCCGTGTCCAACATCCCCACCCCCAGAAAGACACGTTGGAGTCCTAACCCCCAGTACCTCAGAATGTGACCTTATTTGGTGATTGGGTCTTTACAGAGGTAATCAAGTTAAAATGAGGTCATGGGCATGGGCCCAAATGCAATAGGACTGGTGTTCTTATGAAATGAGTTAAAAAAGTAAGAAATCTGGACACAGAGACACAGAGAGAGGGAAGAGGATGTGAACATACAGGGAGAGGGCAGCTGTTTACAAGTCAAGGACAGGGTCTGGGACTGATCCTTCCCTCACAGTGCTCAGAGGGCACCAAGCATGCTGACACCTTGATCTTGAACTTGTATCGATAGCTTCCAGAACTGTGAGGCTATGAATTTCTGTTGTTTAAGCAGCCCAGTGGATGGTACTTTGTTATGCAGCTTTGGAAAACTAATATAGGAGGAATTGACTTCTTTTTTTTTATCAGTTGTCTTCCAGTGATCTCTTACTTACTTACTTACTTACTTTATTTATTTATTTATGGCTGTGTTGGGTCTTCGTTTCTGTGCGAGGGCTTTCTCTAGTGGCGAGCGGGGGCCACTCTTCATCACAGGGCGCGGGCCTCTCACTGTCGCGGCCTCTCCTGCTGCAGAGCACAGGCTCCAGACGCGCAGGCTCAGTAATCGTGGCTCAAGGGCCTAGCCGCTCTGCGGCACGCGGGATCCTCCCAGACCAGGGCTCGAACCCATGTCCCCTGCTTCGGCAGGCAGACTCTCAACCATTGTGCCACCAGGGAAGCCCCGGCTTCTTTTTTTTACCCTGAGTGAGTAAAGCAGTCCTCTAAATTCTAGTCGTCAGCATTCTGTCTGTACTGAGTGTTCCTGACACGGACTAGTGAATCTCCCTGGAAACTTTTGAGGGTTGGGATTAGCTGGAGATTGATGCTGTTCATATGGGTTGAGCAAAGTAATTTAGGATGGACTAGGAAGGAGATTTCCACTTCCATTTCAAGGAGGATGTATGGCTCCAGGCCTCTCCATGAAAATTTATTTATCATTGTTTTGGCTTAGAATGATTTCTACTTAATCCAGGTTCTGCCTTGATCAGGTCAGTCCTCTTCTATTTCTTAACCAGGCTGGCAGGACCACAGACCCCAGTCCTCTGCTTGCCCTCACGTCCAAAGCACTGCTTCTCCAGCTTTTGACAGCCAACCAGAGGGATACTAAGCGACAGTGTGACACACATCAGCCTACCTATCACAAAAGGTACTCAGACCTTTATCAAAGTCAGGGCATTATTGAAACATAGACTTTGGAAATTCTCTCCCCAGGGATGCCTGCCTGATGCTGGTGCCCTCAGATGTGATGACTGGGCAGCCACTTCTGGCTATATCCAAGGTAGCACTCATTCTGCTTGGCCAGCTCCTTCCAACAAGACCTGGGCTCAAGCTATTTCTTTTCACAATACTTCTGGGGCTTCTGAGCCTTTCAAAACATTCCTGCCAAATCTTGCTGGAGGAGAAGTTAGCACTAAAACCGTGGATAGAGATTCTCGAGACAGAAGAAGGAGAGAGTGAAAACTCAGAAAAACAAATTTGGCATCAGAGGACATCTAAGCAATCGTGTGACCCCACCCCTTGGCTTTACTGATGCTGAGATGAGGTCCCAGACGTCAAGCGATTAGCCCTGGTCACAGAGTAAGCTAGAGGCAGGCTGGGAACGGGACCCATTTCTGCCTCCCAAGTGGGGGCTCCTTCTCTAAAGAAGAAGTGAGATGAGGCAGCTGAATTTGTTGATCGAAAGAGTCTCTCAAGTAGACTCACAGACATAGAAAACAAACTTACAGTTACCAAAGGGGAAAGCGGGGGAGATATGCTACGAGTTTGGGACTAATGGATACACGCTACTATATATAAAATAGGTAAACAACAAGGACCTGCTGTATAGCACAGGGAACTATACTCGGTATCTTGTAATAACCTATAAGGAAAAAGAATCTGGAAAAGAATATATATATGAACTGAATCACTTTGCTGTACACTTGAAACTAACACAACATTATAAATTAACTATAGTTCAATTAACAACAAAAAAAGAAATAGCCTCTCAATAGCCTCGGAAGTATCAACAGCCTCTCAGTTTACGGATCTTCTTCCTGTACCAAAGCTAGTCTTTTTTCCTGGCATACATGAAGACCTCTCTCTCCATCCCTCTCTCTCCTCATTCAGAATCGTCCACCACCTGGCCCTAAACTACATGTCCCCCAGTTACGTCCATACATTTGCCCCAGGTTCTTTGGATCAAGCTACACCATTCCCTGACCGTGCCTCCTGTTGGTGTTTCCTAGATTTTAGTGCTGGCAAAAACCTGGAGAGACTGTAAAGATGGAGATTCCCTGGCCTGTGTCTCAGCCTCAGACATTCTGGATCAGGAACCTCCACAGGAAGCCTCTGTGACTCTGATGTGGGAAAACCAGAAATCATGCCTTGAGGACCACTGCTTCTCAATTTCCCACCTCCCCTGGGGCAGTTTCCTGCTAGTGTAAGAGAGGGCTTTGGAATTCCCACCCTCCCAATTATTAGCTAATTTGAGCTTGTTCATGACACACGATCACTCTGAACCTGGTTTCACATCTGTGTACCAGTGCCTATATTCTAGGGGTGTTAGGGAGGATTAAAAAACAATGTTTAGGGTAGTGAACATTAGCTTTGAGCAATTGGTAGTCACAGAGAATAAGGTGTAAAGGTTTCTTCTTTGTGGGTAGATATGGTCTAAAAAGTAGTCTGGAGAAGACTATGAAGCTCTGAAAGTTTAAAGAAATTAATGGCAAAGTATTCAGCCATAGGCTATGTAGAGGAAAGGGTGGGATTTTGATCAAGACATTGCACAGTCCCCATAGATCCGGGCGGGTTGAGACCCAAGCCTGAGCCAAGTTAGGTGACCTAGGGCAAGTCACATGTTCTGGCTGAAGCTCAACTACCTCGGTATCAATAAAATGGAGATAATAATAATGCTGCTGCCCTGACTACCCTGTGAGACTGTAGTGCTGATCAAATGGGACACACCTAAGCATTTTGTGAATTATAAAATTCTCTGGGAATACAAGCAAGCTATTTCACACCCCAAAGGCAGGTGCCTAATCCACTAGATATTTCTCTCAGGATTAGAATAAAGTGACCAGTTAAAAGAGCAGAGTGTCAGGAAAAAACACCAACTTAAACTAGAGCCAGAATGGGATCTGTGCCTCATGTAGTCCAGAAAAGTATTCGATTACTGTTTCTTTGACCTACCTGTTTGTGGGAGTTGTGCCCTTGCCTTATCATGTGATTAAGGCTTTGGGATTCCTATTCTGTTCTCCAGTAGCAGCTACACAACCTGTCATCCTCTTTTTCCGTGTTGCTGACCATATCAAGCTCACGTGGTAGGACCCTAAGGTAAAGCCTACGGGCGTTAAAAATACAAGCAACGAACAAGAAAACCAAAGAAGTGAAAGAGCCCACCGAGACTTCCTGACTTAATGCTGATAGAAGGTTGATGAAAATTGAACAAGATCTGATTTAGAATTGGTGCACACATGCCTGGCTTTGAAGACGTCTGCAGTCTGCGTCTTTGCTTGCCTTTGTGCCTTCACCTCTCAGGTCTGTCCTCTGCCAATCCGTTCATCTTGTTGAATGAATGATCTGTGCTATCTCCCCAAACCACTGTGTACGTTCCAACCACCGCCTTTGTTCAAATCATCAAACCCCCATCCCAGCCAGAGCCTCTTCTGCTGTGCTTGTGCTGTTAGTGCCTCTTTTTTCTTTAAGGGCACAAAGTCTTCCTCCAGAAATCCTTCCAGAGGCATCGGCCCTCTTTGTAAGATCTCTGTCTGTACCTTAGGTTACTGACAACATTGGCTTAGGTTGTCTCGTGCTGCTAGTTGTCTGTTTGGACAGCTGTTCTATAGACTATACGGCCCTCAGGACTGTCTTTTTACCTCTGCATGCCAGGGTCTAGCACAGGTCCTGAAAACATGTTGGGAGCACAATCATTATTCACTACTGTTGATAAAGATTCTGAAATAATAGTCTCCTTTGATGAGAAATAGTAAACAGGGATGGGTAGTAACTTCCAAAGAGCAACCTGACGTGTGACCAGCCTGAGCTGGGTGGAACGGTTATGTGCATGGGCTCTGGAATCAGACTGCTAGACTATTTCTTGCTTCCAAACATGTGTAAGCATTAATTAAAAACATTAAAAAACTGGACGCCCCACTGCTTTAATAATAAAATTTCTTTCTTCCTGACTTGGCATTCAAGGTGTCACATTCACTGGTCCATGAATTTAAAGTGTCTTTTCATTTAGGCATTGGAAACAAACATAGAGCTGAATACTGAACCTATTTAAAAGAATTTGGAACGGCAGATATTATGCCAAAAAACTATTTTTTAACCTAGCAAGAAATGCTATTCTTCCAAGGCAGTAAACTCATATCTCTCACAAAGAGAATCTGTTAAGTGGTTATTTTATTTTTTTAACATCTTTATCGGAGTATAATTGCTTTACAATGGTGTGTTAGCTTCTGCTGTATAACAAAGTGAAACAGCTACATGCATACGTATATCCCCATATCTCCTCCCTCTTGCATCTCCCTCCCACCCTCCCTATTGCACCCCTCTAGGTGGTCACAAAGCACCAAGCTGATCTCCCTGTGCTATGTGGCTGCTTCCCACTAGCTATCTGTTTTACATTTGGTAGTGTATATATGTCAATGTTACCGTCTCACTTTGTCCCAGCTTACCCTTACCCCTCCCCATGTCCTCAAGTCCATGCTCTACGTCTGCATCTTTATTCCTATCCTGCCCCTAGGTTTGTCAGAACCATTTTTTTTTTTTTTTAGATTCCATACATATATGTGTTAGCATACAGTACGGTATTTGTTTTTCTCTTTCTGACTTACTTCACTCTGTATGACAGACTCCCATCCGCCTCACTACAAATAACTCAGTTTCGTTTCTTTTATGGCTCAGTAATATTGCATTGTATGTATGTGCCACATCTTCTTTATCCATTCATCTGTTGATGGACACATAGGTTGCTTCCATGTCCTGGCTATTGTAAATAGAGCTGCAGTGAACACTGCAGTCATGTGGTACATGACTATTTTTGAATTATGGTTTTCTCAGGGTATATGCCCAGTAGTGGGATTGCTGGGTCATATAGTAGTTCTAGTTTTAGCTTTTAAAGGAACCTCCATACTGTTCTACACAGTGGCTGTATCAATTTACATTGCCACCAACAGTGCAAGAGGGTTCCCTTTTCTCCACACCCTTTCCAGCATTTATTGTTTCCAGATTTTTTGATGATGGCCATTCTGACCCGTGTGAGATGATATCTCATTGTAGTTTTGATTTGCATTTCTCTAATGATTAGTGATGTTGAGCATCCTTTCATGTGTTTGTTGGCAATCTGTATATCTTCTTTGAAGAAATGTCTCTTTAGGTCTTCTGCCCATTTTTGGATTGGGTTGTTTGTGTTTTTGATATTGAGCTACATGAGCTGCTTGTATATTTTGGAGATTACTCTTTTGTCAGGTGTTTCATTTACAATTATTTTCTCCCATTCTGAGGGTTGTCTTTTCGTCTTGTTTATGGTTTCCTTTGCTGTACGAAAGCTTTTAAGTTTCATTAGGTCCCATTTGTTTATTTTTGTTTTTATTTCCATTTCTCTAGGAGGTGGGTCAAAAAGGATCTTGCTGTGATTTATGTCATAGAGTGTTCTGCCTATGTTTTCCTTTAAGTTTTATACTATCTGGGCTTACAATTAGGTCTTTACTCCATTTTGAGTTTATTTTTGTGTATGGTGTTAGGGAGTGTTCTAATTTCATTCTTTTACATGTAGCTGTCCAGTTTTCCTAGCACCACTGTTAAGTGGTTCTTTTTTTGTTTGTTTTCCGCCATTGTGACCATAGTCACATTTAAATAATTTCATCCAATGAAGGGATTTTCTTATGAGACAAACTCCAAACCCTTAGGCCATGCTATGGTGAATTTTCCAAGGGAGGCCAAGTTTCCCAGGTATTTGAGGCTCAGGGACTCAGAAATAAATGTACAGATGGCATGAACTTATAACTTGTCCTTCAACAATGCAAATGCACCTTGTATTACCAAAAAATTACCTTTTCTCTCAAGATCTTAGAGGTCTAAATTAAACTGAAGAAACATACATGTAATTCTTGAGTTCATTTGCCAGCCTTTATTTTGATAATGCTGCCAGCTATACCTTATTTTAAATAGTGTTGTGAGATATGTGACAGATGAAGTTAGACAAAGAAAACTACAGCCACAGAAGAGGCAGCTAACCATCACTCCTGCCCACTGGCGATAGGTGGATGCCCGGATAGGAGCTCTGCTGCTGATTGGCTGGTAGGAGGTACTGCAGAGAAACACCTGCTGGCTCTCCTACCTTCTAGGTGGCAAATCAGTCTAGTCCAGACCCAGACATGAGGAAGAAGTGGACTCCCAACCAGAGTGTAATGAAAGTATTTGACCCAGCAGCTCTTCAACAGATGGAGACTGATAAAGCTGCTCTGAGGGGAGGCTGCTCTTGTGGGACCCTCTCACTCTCCACCGGAGCCCCACTTTGCTATCCCTCTGCGCAGGGGACAGGATTAAAATCTGTGCCTTAGCAAATGACAAATGACTTAACAATGGATCATGGGAATGGATCATAAGTAGTTTACTGCTCAAAAACTAAGAAGTCCTGCTTAGAATATTTTCCCCTTCAATTTGTTTCTGGGATGAGATGCTTAAGCGTCAGCCTGTCCTCGTGGCCTAGAAGGCATGATGTCTTGGCTCTAGGACTGAATCCAGAGAAGGTACACCTTGGGTAGTCACTGAGCTGTCTTTGTGCTTCACTTTCTCCATGTACAAACTGAGTGCTTTAGGCTTTGGAGAATGCAATTCATGTGGGCAAATGAAGCTGAACTTGAACAACTTCTGCCAGTGACTGGAGTTCTTAGTGATGCAGGGCCTCCAGTAGTTGAAACTTGCTGCCCATCACCCCTATTCAGAGAACCATCCTCCAAGTTTCTGCATCCAAGACTCTGTGAGAAATCCAGCAGCCTATGCCCTAGGGAAAGGCTTCTTCTTCTTGTTTTTTTTTAAAGCACATTTGAAGAAGGAACAATACTGCTCTGTCTTTCTCTCCACTCCTCCCACCTGGCCCCAGCGAGTGAATGCCCCTTTCAGGCAGCTGGAAAACAGCTGAACAAAAATGCAGTGGCAGCTCTGCACAGAGCAGGGCTGCATATGAGCTGTCCCGAGCTCAGGCCTGAAAAACATTTTTAAAGCCAGTGATCTTTGGCAGGAGCTGGTGAGATTAAGTATTGTTGGGAAATTTCGGGATTTAGGTTTTTTTTGTTTTGTTTTGTTTTTTGTTTATTTTTTCAGTACATGGGCTTCTCACTGCTGTGGCCTCTCCCGTTGCGGAGCACAGGCTCCGGACGCGCAGGCTCAGCGGCCATGGCTCACGGACCCAGCTGCTCCGCGGCATGTGGGATCCTCCCGGACCGGGGCACGAACCCGTGTCCCATGCATCGGCAGGCGGACTCTCAACCGCTGCGCCACAAGGGAAGCCCAGTTTTTTGTTTTTTTAACACCTTTGTTGCAGTATAATTGCTTTACAATGGTGTGTTAGTTTCTGATTTATAACAAAGTGAATCAGCTATATATATACATATATCCCCATATCTCCTCCCTCTTGCATCTCCCTCCCACCCTCCCTATACCACCCCTCTAGGTGGACACAAATCACTGAGCTGATCTCCCTGTGCTATGCGGCTGCTTCCCACTAGCTATCTATTTTACATTTGGTATTGTATATATGTCCATGCCACTCTCTCACTTCGTCTCAGCTTACCCTTCCCACTCCCCGTGTCCTCAAGTCCATTCTCTACGTCTGAGTCTTTATTCCTGTCCTGCCGCTAGGTTCTTCAGAACCAATTTCTTTTTTTGTTTTTAGATTCCATATATATGTGTTAGCATACAGTATTTGTTTTTCTCTTTCTGAGTTACTTCACTCTGTATAACAGATTCTAGGTCCATCCACCTCACTACAAATAGCTTAATTTCATTTCTTTTTATGGCTGACTAATATTCCATTATATATATGTGCCATATCTTCTTTATCCATTCATCTATCTTTGGACATTTAGGTTGTTTCCATGTCCTGGCTATTGTAAATAGTGCTTCAATGAACATCGAGGTACATGTGTCCTTTTGAATTGTGGTTTTCTCAGGGTATATGCCCAGTAGTGGGATTGCTGGGTCATATGGTAGTTCCATTTTTAGTTTTTTAAGGAACCTCCATACTGTTCCCCATAGTGGCTGTATCAATTTACATTCCCACCAACAATGCAAGAGGGTTCCCTTTTCTCCACACCCTCTCCAGCATTTATTGTTTGTAGATTTTTTGATGATGGCCATTGTGACCAGTGTGAGGTGATACCTCACTGTAGTTTTGATTTGCATTTCTCTAATGATGAGTGATATTGAGCATCCTTTCATGTGTTTTTTGGCAGTCTGTATATCTTCTTTGAAGAAATGTCTACTTAGATCTCCTGCTGATTTTTGGATTGGGTTGTTTGTTTTTTTTGATATTGAGCTGCATGAGCTGCTTGTATATTTTGGAGATTAATCCTTTGTCAGGTGCTTCATTTGCAATTATTTTCTCCCATTCCGAGGGTTGTCTTTTTGTCTTGTTTATGGTTTCCTTTGCTGTACGAAAGCTTTTAAGTTTCATTAGGTCCCATTTGTTTATTTTTGTTTTTATTTCCATTTCTCTAGGAGGTGGGTCAAAAAGGATCTTGCTGTGATTTATGTCATAGTGTTCTGCCTATGTTTTCCTCTAAGAGTTTGATAGTGTCTGGTCTTGCAACTAGGTCTTCAATCCATTTTGAGTTTATTTTTGTGTGTGGTGTTAGGGAGTGTTCTAATTTCATTCTTTTACATGTAGCCGTCCAGTTTTCCCAGCACCACTTATTGAAGAGGCTGTCTTTTCTCCATTGTATATTCTTGCCTCCTTTATCAAAGATAAGGTGACCATATGTGCATAGGTTTATCTCTGGGTTTTCTATCCTGTTCCATTGATCTATATTTCTGTTTTTGTGCCAGTACCGTACTGTCTTGATTACTGTAGCTTTGTAATATAGTCTGAAGTCAGGGAGCCTGATTCCTTCAGCTGTTTTTCTTTCTCAAGATTGCTTGTCTATTTGGGGTCCTTTGTGTTTCCATACAAATTGTGAAATTTTTTCTATTTCTGTGAAAAATGCCATTGGTAGTCTGGTAGGGATTGCATTGAAATTGTAGACTGCTTTGGCTAGTATAGTCATTTTCACAGTGTTGATTCTTCCAATCCAAGAACATGCTATATCTCTCCATCTGTTTATATCGACTTTAATTTCTTTCATCGGTGTCTTATAGTTTTCTGCATACAGGTCTTTTGTCTCCTTAGGTAGGTTTATTCTTAGGTATTTTATTCTTTTTGTTGCCATGGTAAATGGGAGTGTTTCCTTAATTTCTCTTTCAGATTTTTCATCATTAGTGTATAAGAATGCAAGAGATTTCTGTGCATTTATTTTGTATCCTGCTACTTTATGAAATTCATTGATTAGCTCTAGTAGTTTTCTGATAGCATCTTTAGGATTCTCTATGTAGAGTATCATGTGATTTGCCAACAGTGACAGTTTTGCTTCTTATTTTCTGATTTGGTTTCTTTTATTTCTTTTTCTTCTCTGGTTGCTGTGGCTAAAACTTCCAAAAGTGTGTTGAATAATACTGGTGAGAGTGGGCAACCTTGTCTTATTCCTGATGTTAGAGGAAATGGTTTCATTTTTTCACCATTGAGAATGATGTTGGCTGTGGGTTTGTCATATATGGCCTTTATTATGTTGAGGTAGGTTCCCTCTATGTCCACTTTCTGGAGAGTTTTTATCATGAATGGGTGTTGAATTTTGTTGAAAGCTTTCTCTGCATCTATTGAGATGATCATATGGGTTTTCTCCTTTAATTTGTTAATATGGTTCATCACATTGATTGATTTGTGTATGTTGAAAAATACTTGCATTCCTGTGGTAAACCCCACTTGATCATGGTGTATGCTCCTTTTAATGTGCTGTTGGATTCTGTTTGCTAGTATTTTGTTGAGGATTGTTACATCCATATTCATCAGTGATGTTGGCCTGTAGTTTTCTTTTCTTGTGACATCTTTGTCTGGTTTTGGTATCAGGGTGATGGTGGCCTCGTAGAATGAGTTTGGGAGTGTTCCTCCCACTGCTATATTTTGCAAGAGTTTGAGAAGGATAGGTGCTAGCTCTTCTGTAAAACGCCTCTGAAGCCATCTGGTCCTGCACTTGTGTTTGTTGGAAGATTTTTAATCACAGTTTCAATTTCAGTGTTTGTGATTGGTCTGTTTATATTTTCTATTTCTTCCTGGTTCAGTCTCAGAAGGTTGTGCTTTTCTAAGAATTTGCCCATTTCTTCCAGGTTGTCCATTTTATTGGCATAGAGTTGGTTGTAGTAATCTCTCATGATCCTTTGTATTTCTGCAGTGTTAGTTGTTACTTCTCCTTTTTCATTTCAATTCTATTGATTTGAGGCTTCTCCCTGTTTTTCTTGATGAGTCTGGCTAATGGTTTATCAATTTTTTTAATCTTCTCAAAGAACCAGCTCTTAGTTTTATTGATCTTTGCTATCATTTTCTTCATTTCTTTTTCATTTATTTCTGATCTGATCCTTATGATTTCTTTCCTTCAGCTAACTTTGGGGTATTTTTGTTCTTCTTTCTCTAATTGCTTTAGGTGTAAGGTTAGGTGATTTATTGAGACATTTCTTGTGGTAGGATTGTATTGCTATAAACTTCCCTCTTAGAACTGCTTTTGCTGCATCCCATAGGTTTTGGGTCATCTTTTTTTCATTGTCATGTGTTTCTAGGTATGTTTTGATTTCCTCTTTGATTTCTTCAGTCTCTTTGTTATTTAGTAGTATATTGTTTAGCTTCCATATATTTGTAGTTTTTACAGATTTTTTTCCTGTAATTGATATCTAGTCTTGTAGCATTGTGGTCGGAAATGATACCTGATAAGATTTCAATTTTCTTAAATTTACCTAGGCTTGATTTGTGACCAAAGATATGGTCTCTCCTGCAAAATATTCCATGAGCACTTGAGAAGAAAATTTATTCTGTTGTTTTTGGATGGAATGTCCTATAAATATGAATTAAGTCCATCTTGTTTAATGTATCATTTAAAGCTTGTGTTTCCTTATTTATTTTCATTTTGGATGATCTGTCCATTGGTGAAAGTGGGGGGTTAAAGTCCCCTACTATGATTGTGTTACTGTCAATTTCCCCTTTTATGGCTGTTACCATTTGCCTTAAATGTTGAGGTGCTCCTATGATGAGTGCATAAATATTCATAATTGTTATATCTTCTTCTTGGACTGATCCCTTGATCATTATGTAGTGTCCTTCTTTGTCTCTTCTAATAGTCTTTATTTTAAAGTCTATTTTGTCTGATATGACAATTGCTACTCCAGCTTTCTTTCTTTTGATTTCCATTTGCATGGAATATCTTTTTCCACCCCTTCACTTTTAGTCTGTATGTGTCCCTAGGTCTGAAGTGGGTCTCTTGTATACAGTATATATACAGGTCTTGTTTGTGTATCCATTCAGCCAGTCTGTGTCTTTTGGTGGGAGCATTTAATCCATTTACATTTAAGGTAGTTATCAATATGTATGTTCCTATTCCCATTTTCTTAATTGTTTTGGGTTTGTTATTGTAGGTCTTTTCCTTCTCTTGTGTTTCCTACCTAGAGAAGTTCCTTTAGCATTTGTTGTAGATCTGGTTTGGTGGTGCTGAATTCTCTTAGCTTTTGCTTGTCTCTAAAGCTTTTAATTTCTCCATCAAATCTGAATGAGATCCTTGCTGGGTAGAGTAATCTTGGTTGTAGGTTTTTTCCTTTCATCACTTTAAATATGTCCTGCCAGTCCCTTCTGGCTTGCAGAGTTTCTGATGAAAAATCAGCTGTTAACCTTATGGGGATTCCCTTGTATGTTATTTTTCCCTTGCTGCTTTTAATATCTTTTCTTTTTATTTAATTTTTGTTCGTTTGATTAATATGTGTCTTGGCATGTTTCTCCTTGGATTTATCCTGTATGGGACTCTGTGCTTCCTGGACTTGATTAACTATTTCCTTTCCCATATAAGGGAAGTTTTCAACTATAATCTCTTCAAATATTTTCTCAGTCCCTTTTTATTCTCTTCTTCTTCTAGGACCCCTATAATTTGAATGTCGGTGCATTTAATGTTGTCCCAGAGGTCTCTGAGACTGTCCTCAATTCTTTTCATTCTTTTTTCTTTATTCTTTTCTGGGAAAGTTATTTCCACTATTTTATCTTCCAGGTCATTTTTCCATTCTTCTGCCTCTTTTATTCTGCTATTGAGTCCTTCTAGAGAATTTTAAATTTCATTTATTGTGTTGTTCATCATTGTTTGTTTGCTTTTTAGTTCTTCTAGGCCCTTGTTAAACGTTTCTTGTATTTTCTCCATTCTAGTTCCAAGATTTTGGATCAATTTTACTATCACTACTCTGAAATCTTTTTCAGGTAGAGTGCCTATTTCCACTTCGTTTGTTTGGTCTGGTGGGCTTTTACCTTGCTCCTTCATCTGCTGTTTATTTCTCTGTCTTGTCATTTTGCTTAACTTACTGTATTTTAGGTCTCCATTTTGCAGGCTGCAGGTTTGTAGTTCTCCTTGTTTTTGGTGTCTGCTCCTAGTGGGTAAGGTTGGTTCATTGGGTTCTGTAGGCTTCCTGGTGGACGGGACTGGTGCCTATGTTCTGGTGGATGAGGCTGGATTTTTCTTTCTGTTGGGCAGGACCACATCCAGTGGTGTGTTTTGGGATGTCTGTGAACTTATTATGATTTCAGGCAGCCTCTCTGCTAATGGGTGAGTTGTGTTCCTGTCTTGCTAGTTGTTTGGCATAGGGTATCCAGCGCTGTAGCTTTCTGGTCATTGAGTGGACCTGGGCCTTAGTGTTGAGATGGAGATCTCTGGGAGAGCTTTTGCTGTTTGGTATTATGTGGGACCAGGAGGTCGCTGGTGGACCAATGTCCTGAACTCGGCTCTCCCACCTCAGAGGCTCAGGCCTGACACCCGGCTGGATTACCAAGACCCTGTCAGCCACACGGCCCAGTACACAGGGAGTTTCTTGCCTTTTGGGAAGTCTGAGGTCTTCTGCCAGTATTCAGTAGGTGTTCTGTAGGAGTTGTTTGACGTGTAGATGTGTTTCTGATGTATTTGTGGGGAGGAAGGTGATCTCCACGTCTTACTCCTCTGCTATATTGAAGGTACGATGGGTTTAGTTTTTGTTTTGTTTTGTTTTGTTTTGCGGTACGCGGGCCTCTCACTGTTGTGGCCTCTTCCGTTGCGGAGCACAGGCTCTGGACGCGCAGGCTCAGCGGCCATGGCTCACAGGCCCAGCCGCTCCACGGCATGTGGAATCTTCCCAGACTGGTGCACGAACCCGTGTTCCCTGCATTGGCAGGCAGACTCTCAACCACTGCGCCAC
This sequence comes from Phocoena phocoena, assembly GCF_963924675.1. Classification (NCBI taxonomy): domain Eukaryota; kingdom Metazoa; phylum Chordata; class Mammalia; order Artiodactyla; family Phocoenidae; genus Phocoena; species Phocoena phocoena. Next base: position 82,876,407 of record NC_089220.1, on the reverse strand, counting down.
CAGTGAAGCCCCTAGTTTTAAGTCTTCCTCTCTTAGGTTCCTCCCTTCAGGAAAGGAACACATTCAGAGAAGCAAATTTGTTTACTTTCTTGATATTCTTCCATCTGTATAGTGTTAGCAGCCTGTTTGTTATGGTCCTGGTTTACTACCGGGCAGAAGGGAGGGAATTGGAGGTATAGGTGGAAGGATTCCTTGATTTAAAAAGACAACAATCCAACCAAACAAAATCCACAGACCGGGCCACAGGCCCAGTGTCTATTGGACAAGACTCTGTAAACAAAGACCCAAATTGTCCACATCATAACATTACTGAGTTTCCCTTCTCATTTTGCGATGCCCGTATAAGCAGATAAGGGGAATTAGTATTCTGTGTTGTCATCTCTTTCAATCAGCACATCTTATCACATTTTTGACTGATTACATAGGTGAGTTCAGGTACCCTCATTCCCCCCAATTCTTGGACCCTGTCTCAATGCTGCAGCTGAATTCAGTGAGAGGATGAGTGAGCATAAGCACTGTAGCTCCAAACTTTGGAGCTCATGGAACTCCCCAGCCTCAGCCCAGAGTAACTGAGATTGCTCTGAAATTTTTGAAGCTATGTGTGTGAACTAGCCCTGCTGAACTCCTGTGTTTTCTTATAGGATGAAAACTCATTTAGGACAGGAAAGATGTCCCTACAGAAAATATGACTCTGAGGGCATATTCTGTCTCTCCTCCAGTGTGTGCATCCTAACTGTTTGGGGTAATGGTCTCTGAGATATCTTTTTCCATCTCTTCACTTTCAGTCTGTATGTGCCTTTAGCCCTGAAGTGAGTCTCTGATAGCATTTTGAAGAATCTTGTTTGCTTATCCAGTCAGCCACCCCATGTATTTTTTTAAAATTGGAGGATAATTGCTTTACAATCTTGTGTTAGTTTCTGCTATACAATGAAGTGAATCAGCTATATGTATACGTATATCCCCTCCCTCTTGGCCCTCCCTCCCACCCCCCTCATCCCACCCATCTAAGTTGTCCCAGAGCACTGAGCTGAGCTTCCTGTGCTATACAGCAGATTCCCACTAGCTATCTGTTTTACACATGGTAGTGTATTTATGTCACACCTAATCTCCCAATTCATCCCATCCTCCCCTTCCCCCCATGTCCAAATGTCCGTTCTCTACAACTATGTCTCTATTCCTGCCCTACAAATATGTTCATCTGTACCATTTTTCTAGATTCCACATATATGCATTAATATATGATATTTATTTCTCTCTTTCTGGATTGCTTCACTCTGTATGACAGACTCTGGTTCCATCCATATGTGTAAAGATGACTCAGTTTTGTTCCATTTTATGGCTGAGTAATATTCCATTGTATATATGTGCCACATCTTCTTTACCCATTCATCTATTGTTGGACATTTAGGTTGTTTCCATGTCCTGGCTATTGTAAATAGTGCTTTAATGAACAGCGAGGTACATGTGTTCTGTTTTATTTTGTTTTTTGCAGTACATGGGCCTCTCACTGCTGCGGCCTCTCCCGTTGCAGAGCACAGGCTCTGGATGCGCAGGCCTAGTGGCCATGGCCCACAGGCCCAGCCTCTCTGCGGCATGTGGGATCCTCCTGGACTGGGGCATGAACCTGTGTCCCCCACATTGGCAGGTGGACTCTCATGAACTGCGCCACCAGGGAAGCCCATGTGTTCTTTTGAATTATGGTTTTCTCAAGGTATATGCCCAGTAGTGGGATTGCTGGGTCATGTGGTAGTTCTATTTTTAGTTTTTTAAGGGACCTCCATACTGTTCTCCATAGTGACTGTATCAATTTACATTCCCATCAATGGTGCGAGAGGGTTCCCTTTTCTCCACACCCTCTCCAGCATTTATTGTTTGTATATTTTTTGATGATGGCCGTTGTGACCAGTGTGAGGTGATACCTCATTGTAGTTTTGATTTGCATTTCTCTAGTGATTAGTGATGTTGAGCATCACGACAGTATGGTACTGGCATAAAAACAGAAATATAGATCAGTGGTATAGGATAGAAAGCCCAGAGATAAACCCACGCACATATAGTCACCTAATTTATGACAAAGGAGGCAAGAACATACAATGGAGAAAAGACAGCCTCTTCAATAAATGGTGCTGGGAAAACTGGACAGCTACAAGTAAAAGAATGAAATTAGAACACTACCTAACACCATATACCAAAATAAACTCCAAATGGATTAAAGACCTAAATTTAAGACCAGACACTATACAACTGTTAGAGGAAAACATAGGAAAAACACTCTTTGACATAAACCACAGCAAGATCTTTTTTGACCCACCTCCTAGAGTAATGAAAATAAAACCAAAAATAAACAAATGGGACCTAACGAAACTTAAAAGCTTTTGCAGAAACCATAAGCAAGATGGAAAGACAGCCCTTAGAGTGGGAGAAAATATTTGCAAATGAAGCAACGGACAAAGGATTAATTTCCAAAATATGTAAACAGCTCATGGAGCTCAATATCAAAAATCAAACAACCCAATTAAAAAATGGGTGGAAGACCTAAATAGACATTTAACCAAAGATGACATACAGATGGCCAAGAGGTATACCCTGTGTCTTTTGATCAGAGTATTTAGTCCCTTGACATTTAAAGTCATTACATTTTATTAACTGTTTTCCAGTTGTTTTTGTAGTTTTTCTCTGTTTATTTCTTCTTCTTTTTGATTCTTCCTTTGTGGTTTAATGATTTTCTTTAGTAGTATGCTTGTGTTTCTTTTTAGTTTTTGTGTATCTATTATACCATTTTTCATTTGTGGTTACCATGGGGTTTATCTGTGTTGACCTATAATTATATCTACTTGTTTTAAACCAGTAGTCATTTAAGGTCAAACACATTCTAAAAGATCTACATTTTTTACTCCCCTCCCCCACATTTTGTGTTTTTGATGTCATATTTTATATTTTCACATTTATATATTAACTATTTATGGTAGTTATAGTTGCTTTTACAATTTTTTCTTTTAATCTATGTACTGGCTTATTTAAGTGGTTTACCCTCAGTCTTTACTGTGTATTTGCCTTTCCTAGTAGGGTTTCCCCTTTCCTATAGATTCTTACTACTTTTCCACTTGAGCAGAGACCCTTCAACATTTCTTTAAGGGTAAGTTTAGTATTGATGAAGTAACTCTTTTAGTTTTTGCCTGTCTGATAATTTTTTTTTTTAATCTCTTCTTCTATTCTGAATGATAATCTTGCTGGGTAGAATATCCTAGGTTGCAGGGTTTTTCCTTTCAGCCCTTTGAATATATCATGCCATTCCCTTCTGTCCTGCAAAGTTTCTGCAGAGAAATCGGCAGATAGCCTTATGGGGACTCCCTGGTATATGACTCTTCGTTTTTCTCTTGCTGCCTTTAGAATTCTCTCTTTATATTTAACTTTTGCCATTTTAATTATGGTATGTCTTGGTGTGGTCTGTTTGGGTTTATCTTGTTTGGGACCCTCTGTACTTCCTGTTCCTGGATATCTATTTCCTTCTTCAGTTTTGGGAATTTTTCAACCATAATTTTCTGAAGTACATTTTCAATCCCCTTCTCTTTCTCTTCTCCATCTGGAACCCCTATAATGCAAATGTTGGTATGCTTAATGTTATTCTAGAGATCTCTTAAATTGCCTTTATTTTTTAAATTAGTTTTTCTTTTTGCTGTTCTGATTGGGTGATTTCCATTATTCTGTCTTCCAGATCACTTACACATTCTTCTGTATCACTTAGTCTGCTATTCATTCTTTCTAGGGTGTTGTTTATTTCAGCTATTGAATCATTCATTTCTGATTGGGTCTTTTTTATATTTTCTAGTTCCTTGTTAAAATATTCACTGTTTACATCAATCCTTTCCCCTAATTCAGTTAACATTTTTTTATTACCAATGTTTTGAATTCTTTATCTGGTAAATTATTTATTTCTGTTTTGTTATTTATGTTTTCAGAAGTTTTCTCTTGCTCTTTCAGTTGGGAGTAGTTCTTTTGCCTTTTTTTTTTTTTTTTTTTTTGCCTTTTTATTATGCCTAACTTTCTCTGCCCCTATGATATTAGGTGAAATTAGTTATCTATTGTCATCTTGAAGGCATGTTCTCATGTGGGAATGCCCCCATACAGACTGCATGTGTCCAGTGCCTTTGGTAGGGGCTGGTAGCTATCGCCTTGGTAGGGTGGTGGGGCTGGAGATGGAGGGGCTAGAGCCAGCACCACGTGTGAGGTACGACTCCCTCTCTGCTCAGTGGTTATCACTGCCCTGTTAGGGTGGGGGTGGTCTGATCCCAAGTTGCTGGAGCAGAAGCCCTGAGGGCTGGGCCCAAGCTGCTTCTGTTCCCTTCAAGTGTGTGTGTTTTCCTTCTCCTTGCACCAGGCTGTGTGCCCCAGAGGAAGGGAGTGCTGATGCACGTAAGGCCTGCATGCAGACAGAGGTCTGATGAGCTACCTGTGTAGGTGTCCACAACCCCACTCAGACACAGGTTCTGGTGCAAGTCCTCTTTGTCCCTCAGAGCCGATCACTGCCCCCTGCCTCCTCTGTCCCTGCCTTGTTGTGGAACTGTCCTCAGGGCTGGCGGGGGCCCACATGGACTCTCAGCATGTGTTGGGAGATTAGCTGTGTTGGAGTGGCCACTGTCAGAGATCTGGATGGCTTCTGAGGCACTGTCTGAAAAAGTGCCAACAATGGTTACCACTGCCCCACCCAGGCCTTCCCTGGGGACCAGGTCATCTCTGCAGCCTATAGTCAAGTCTTTTACCTAGTCATGGGTGCCCTAGATCCAGTGTCATGCTGTAGTGTGGAGTGAGCAGGGCCGGAGAAGGAGAGTTCACTCAGCTTGGGCTGGGGTGCACAGTGAGACATTCACAGGAAACCTGGCAGCCGCTAGGGCAGATGTCTCTCTGCCTTGCCTTGGGGGTTAGCGGGTGCACGTGTGCTCCTCACAAGCAGAGTCCAGGACTCTCCCAGCCCTTCTATTTGTCCCAGTGGCCCTACAACAAGCTGAAGGGGCTTGTCTCCTCTGTGCAGGCCCCAGGACTGGGGTGCCCAATCTGTGGTTCAAACTGCTTACTCCCTAGGGCAGGTGTCCACCTCTGTAATCTCCCTCTGAATCCCTTCCCAGGGGGCACTGGTTCCAGCCTGATCACTTTTCTTCCCTTTCTACCCAATTTCATGTGTATCTTTCTTATAGCCTTGATTGTATAGGAGCCCTCTGCCAGTTTCCAGTTAGTTTTCAGTGAGAATTTTTCCATATGTAGTCGTATGTTTGATGTGTTCATGGTGGGGAGGTGAGCTCCACATCCTCTTACTCTGTTATCTTGATCCCTCCACTGTTACGGTCAATCTTTTAAATTTAAGCCATTATAGTAGATGTGTAGTGACATTTCACTCTAGTAGATGGGTACTGACAGATGAAGACAATGCTGGCCCTGTGTGGGCTGAGGGTGAGGTATTCTGATACTTATCCTGGCTCTTCCCAGTTCTGCCATGAGCAGTGTTTGACATCAGGTAGAGTAGCTCTTTTGTTTGGGTCCAAGCATTTTCCTCTGCCCCGACACAGGCACTTGTGTGCCATGAAGGGACTGTGTCCCTCATGTACAGGAACCTTCACTAAGAGGTCACTTTCCTCCGTGGTTTCCTGGAGAACATGAGGACAAATTGCTGGCATATTGTTTTTGGAGTCAGGATTCAGACCTTGGGTCCCCCATCCATTCTTCTGAGCGTTGCTCATTAAATTGCCGTGAACCAGCTTCCTGAGGGCCATTCCTGACCAGCAGTGGTGGACCCTCCAGGGGCCCTCAGAGCAGCCACACTTGCAGTGCATCCCCTGACATGCAGACCTTCGGGACTTCAGGCTGTAGCTCGGATTGCTGCCCAGGTCTCCTCAGTTTTGAGGCTGGTTGGACCAGGACACAAATCATGGGGAAAGCAGAGAAGCCTTTTTCATTCTCTTTCATTTTCAGAAGGGCCAGATTTCATTATTTCCATGACTTATTTAGAAAATCCAGTGGGTTTCTGACCAGCCCCAGTTTTCTTCCTCCCCTTTCTTCCTTCTTTTCCTCCCTCCTTTCCTTTCTTCCTCCCTCCCTCTTTCCACTTCATTTCTTTTCCTCCCTTCCTGTCTTTCTGTCTCCTTCCTTTTCTTGACAAGCTCCCTCCATCAGCTTCAGTCATTAGATAAGGTGTAGGTATTCAAGGTCTGAAGGGACTCCTTCCTTTGAAGGGGACATCTTGCCATGGCACCCCTGTGGGGTCCCTGAGACCTCATCTTGTCAGGGAGGTAAACAAACACCTCCTGACATAGAAAAGACTTAGCTCTCAAAAGATTCAAACGAGGACGTTATAGGGAATTGAGACATGGGAATCAAACTAGGACCTCTTTTGAGGGGTTCAAAGAAACACACTGGTTTTATTCATGCCCATTTCCTATCTATACTGAGAAAGCAGGGTACAGTCAGGCCAAGTGTAACCATAGTTGAGCATAACAACAGAGAAGCTCTTTTTTCATGGAACTAAAATACAGGCTGATGTCGAGCTCTCTTTGTCTCTTGGCTTTGGAAAAAGCAGGGTAGGGAAGAGGGAAGTGCATTAAGTGTCGGGTTGTCCAACTCATTACAGGAATGTCTCTCCTGTTCTCTATAACTCTGCTTACCTTTCTGAGAGCCAATCATCTCTCCTTTAACTCTTTCACTATATTCCCCTATAGGACCAACAATGCAGGATTTTTCATGACCCAGAGAATAACAGTTGGCTACAGAAGTGGGAGGCAGTTGCCAGGAATTTTTATTTGTAGAGAAATCCCTAGAGAAGCTCTTCTCCATCTCCACCCTACTCCCATTCTGGTTGGCCCAACATCCAGAGAACCCAGTCCAAGAAGACGGGTGAGTCTGCCCCCGAAGGTCCTTATAACTTAGAGTGAGGGAAAGTCTGGAACTGGACATCCATCTCACATGCTGCCATCTGGTACCGACTGAGTGGTGTCCCATGAATGAAGCACCTGCAGCGTGTCAGAACTTCCAGGACACTAACCCTGACATCACCTGGCACACACATAGAGCTGGGCTCTCTGGAGCTGTGAGCTCATTCCCCAGGGCGGAAAGAGGTGGGTTATTTGTGTGTTTTCTGTCTAAAGATGACCGCTTCAGACCTGACCCTGTGGAGGCTTCTTGGCTTAGCGTGAGGTGATGTCACTCAGTGCTTCCTGCAGCTGCTGTAGCGTGAGGGGTCACCCCTCTCCCCCACCAAGTCCCCAGAGAGGAGCAGCCGTTGAGAGCCAGCGTGTGTGGGCCTCACGATGGAAACGTCACTCTACTTGGGGAGACGGGACAAAAGTGGTGTTCAACATAGCAAGCGGGTTAACAGGTGGCCTGAGTGACTGAGAACCCGTGTGAGCCCGAAGTATATCCACACCTCCTCCCTAACCCTCTGGGGTGTGGTCCACATCAGGCCAAGCCCAAAGTCTCTTTTGGGTCCAAGTGGTCTACATGATCTGCCAAGTTGTTCTTAGAAAAAAATCCAATGTTCTTGAATACTACCACTGGGTTGAAGTTTTTGTTTTTTTTAAATTATGTTCTTATAAGTAGTGGACTAGTCAGAGATCTGATGTTCTAGAGAGTCATTTTCCCCAATTGATTATCCACAGAATCTCAGTCTGCAGAACATCTGGTTTACATTAAACACACAAACCAAAATAAAAATATACTCAAATATATTTAACAAAGGCTGAAAAGCATCTTCTTTTGGACATTTGAACTGTACATTAGCATATCAGAGGATCAAAAAGTCCTGCTGACGTTTTCAGAATCTAGTATTTGTCCAACATATTTGACCATGCCACTTTCTAAGCACATCTGTTTCAGCTTACAGAATACAGCATTCCCTGGGCTATTCTCCAGGATGTTCTATCTAGGTGAGAAGACAAAGCCACACATGGCTATTCCTTTGGAAGGTCTTTTTCTCTTCTCACCTTAATTTGTTATTCATTAAATAGACATTCATTGAATCCATTTATTCATTCACTCACTTATTCATACACCATAGTAAAAAATACACAAAATGCTTCCTACAGTACAAGCCTCGAGGGATACATGCTGCTGAACGAGGCATGGTTCTCATCTCTGAGGACCTCATGATCCAGTGAAGAAACCGAGGCAACCACTGGAGATGAAGTAGCCAAAGATGAAGAACCTGGCACTCAGGAGAGAGATCTTGTCTGGAGCCGTGTGTCTGGGTGGTGTGAGCAAAGAGATGTGAGCAAAACCATGGAAAGGGAGGAAAATGTGTAGGTGGGAAAAAGATTGGCACAAAGATGGAGTTCCAGGAACCCAATACATTTAAGGACTGGATAAAGGGAGAAAGGTCTGTGAATCAGGAAACAGAGGGTGGAAGGCAGCCTCCTCACCATTAGAGCAAGTCTGGGCTCTGAGCAGAATGATGGGGCATTGGATTATCTTCCCGGGCAGGGAGAAGAAAGAGGAGGGTTGATAGTGTGTAGTTGTCTGTGTGTGTGTGTGTGTGTGTGTGTGTGTGTGTGTGTGTATGTGTATGGAGGGGTAGTTAATGAGGGGTAGTTCAGAGGAAATTTCTGCTCACAAATTATAAGCAAATGTATTAAAATCTGCACCGAAACACAGTGCAGTAGCTAACTGACCACCCTGACCGGAGCAGCTGCAAAGGTGGGTCTGCTCTGTGGACTTAGGGAGCTCTTGGTCACAGCCTCGGGGGTGAGCTCTATGGGAGAATGGCCAGCTCTGAAGAGGATCCAGAGAGTTTGTCTTTGAAGGTAGGACTCCTGAGAGCACGAAAATGTCCCAAGTGTGGCATAAAACAAAAATAGCACTGGGTAAAAAGGCAGGAGACAGAAGGATCATCCTTCTTTCCCTAACAAAAACCATTTTTAAGGAGCCACACACCAATCTTAACAATACTTGGCACATGGTAAATGCTAAATTAATGCTATATCATCATCATAGTGTTAAAGACACCCGTATTAGCTGTTCTTGAGATGTGGATATCTTTCCCAGGGACAGAAGTGGCATGCAACTTCAAACAGGATGTTTTTGCAAAAGCGAGAGTAACCTGTGAATCTTCCCTGTAGTGTAGTCTCCCTTGTCTCCTTTGACTTTGTTGCTGTGTAGAAGTGAACAGTGTTGATAAATAAGATCCCTTTCCTGATAGCTGTTTTAAAAGCAGACCAGAAACCACAATATTATCCCCAAACCCCACTCCAAACCTTAAAATATCTCTGGTATCTCTAGCTATATCATCATGGTCCCATCTCATTGCCTGTGGGTGACTGTCTGCTGGGCTGTAATTTGAACCTCATGAAGATTCAGATAGCTGGGACTCTACAAAACAGCTTTAGATAGTATTGGTGAAATGCTATCTTTTCTGGTTCTCTTGGCAAGTGCTGAGAGGCTAATGAGGCTTGTACTCAGCGGGGCTCAGGTGGTGCCTTCATCTTCCTCCTGGCGTCAGGTGGTCCAGTCCCTGAGCCTTAAGCTGGTCTGGGCTCCACCTCTCGGGTCTTCCCATGAGGACAGGCTGACCCCTCTGTAGCAGCAACCAAGCATTTTCTGACCATTCAGCTAGGTCAGACCTCAGTCCTCGCTACTCCCTGAACATTATGGTGACGCACATGAAGCTTTCCAAGTTGACCCTGGGAAGCTCCCTTTCTTAGGTTTGAGGGGAGGGACCCCCACCCCCGTACTTCTCCGCATGGAGTAGGGCAGGGCTCCCCGCGTACCACAGCTCTCTCCAAGATCCCTCACCTCATCTCCAACCACCCCTGACCTATTTATATTCTCAGAGAGGGTGAAGGTTTAAAAAAGGGTTATAAAACTAGTTTCAGAGCACCTCCTTTGATCATTCTGTATTATGTTTGGAATATTCCATCCCTTGCTTCAGTACTTCCCTCAAAACCTCCAGCAATCGAAATCTCCTTCACCACCAAAATCATCAGCCTGGAATTCTCTCCCTTCGTCCTCTCCTAATGGGTGCCAACTCACTCAGCCCTCAGATCTCAGGTGAAGCATCCCTCCCTCCATGCCTCTGTGACTCCTCACTATTATAAAACCTCCAGGTGTCAGTAACCTTTCCTTTGAGCGCTTATCACAGTTCCGGTCTTACATTTATTTATATGGTTATTAGACTAGAGTTTGCCTACTCATCACTGTATCCCTGGCATGTAGTGGTGCTTGACAAATATTTCCTGAATGAATGGATGTCTGTATCATCCACCAGACTATGATATCTGTTGAAATCCTTCCCCTCAGACTTCAAGAGATCCTGGTAGTTGTTGCCGGATAACCTCTGTAAGTCTTCATTTGCTCTCAGTGATTTTCCATAAGATAAGAACATTTCTTTTCTAGCTTCATTTCAGTGTTTGTTGAGTGTGTACTACATCCTTGGCAAAGTTTGGGGTGTGTTCTGTACATAATTTCATTGGTCCTCACAGCAACCCTGTGTGGTTGGCATTAATACCTGTACTTTATAGGCGAGAGAGCTGAAGCTCAGAGAGGTTAAATGACTTGTCCAAGGCATCTAGGTAAGGGATTACAAATTTGAATTTGCTCCCAGATCTGTCTGACACCAAATCTGTTGTACTTTTTATTACTGCACTTCTGATATTTCATATGTCTGTAGTTAGGCATGAAATAACGTGCTATGAATAGATGGAAGAGGCAATCCTAAAGCGTTAACTACTAATACTCGTGTTAGAAACACAAAACCCAAACAATGTCCGGGAGAACACTGCTTTTTCATGTTGGTGCATGCATGCAGCCTGTCTGTGTTCAAGCCACCAACTCAGCAGTGAACTCCAGAGTTTTCTGTGCCAGGTTAGTGAAGTTTATTATTTGTAAATCTCTCAGAGCTAATTTTATTTTCCACATAGGCATCATAAGCTGATTCCAAAAAAGGGGACCTACACCAGTATATTTTGTCCATTGCACCTATATATAACATGATTCTTAGAATATGTATTTCCTGGTCTCTCGACAGATGCCTCGAGGAGCTAGTGGAAATTGTGTGTCTGCTCTCCAGCGAAAGGCACACACTGATTTTGCATATTATCTCAGAGTCTTAATACTCTGAATTGTGTAGAACCCAAGTGAAGTATCCCTAGTCTGTTTGGGAAGTCTCAAAATTCACTGGTTGGATAATAACTGAATATCAAGCAGAGAGCAGGGTGGATGATTGAGTGCTGAAAATGTCTGTAAGAAAAGAATATGCTTTATTAAAGAATCGTAGAATATTAAGGTGAAAGGATCCTCAGCTCTCATTTCATTTAACCATTTCAAGCATGAAGTGGGTAGCTGGATTCAGTGATATTTAGGGCTTCTATGTAGTTCTACACACTTGTTCCCAGTTCTAAAGTTTCGTGAAAATGCTAAGTAATAACTTTTTCTGCTATGTGCTCGTATACGCATACACTACCAGTCTAGCGTGAACCCTTATCTCCCGCCACGGTGTTTAGCTATTGTCTGGACTCGAATGAGACTTGTGTTCCTAATAAAAGCTCTTGGGCATCTTACACAGTTCACAGTTCCTCAAATTGCTCTACAATTGTAGTCACACAGGTTGCTACTTTCCTTGGTTAAAATGAATGACTGCACTCTCCCTTAAGCGTGGAATTCTGTGTGGGTTTTATTTTTATCTCACGTCATCCTCACATCCTCACAAAAAACTTAAAAAAGATCCCTAGTGCCTGCTGACAAATGAGGGCCCTGTGACCTAAGAAATTAAGTAACTTACCAAAACTCATACACCACTGAATGGCAGAATCAGGATTCAAGCTCTGGGTTTCTGGTCCAAACCTCCGGCTTTATCGCTCGGTTACGCTGCCAGGAAGCACAGACAACCCCATCTCCACCCCGCCCCACCACCCTTGGAGCTTCGGGGAGAGCTAGGCTCCCAGGGCCCACTGCGCAGGCTCAGTTCAATTCAAGGTCTTCCTCTGACTAACTGTGTGACCTTGGGCATGTTACCTAACCTTTCTGTGCCTGTTTCCTATACTGAAAAATGAGGCTAGTGACAGAACCCATTTTATAGGTTGGTTGTGAGGGTTAAATGAATTAATATATATAAACTACTTAGAACAGTACCGGGCACATAATCAGCCCCTAGTACATATCACCTATTTATGACCTGAAGTTCTCTGCCCACTTCCTCTGAGCCCTCACTGTTCTACTGCACCAGGTCGGATGCTCTAGGGTGAGAACACACCAGAAACATTTTGTTCTTTTGTACCATCAACTTTCCAGGGAGCTGTGGCCTAGTTCATCACAGACCCCTTGTTTTTTGAATGCGGGATTTTTGAGTGCTTTTGTGGTAAATGGTTTTCCTACTTGTGTTTCATGTTGGCAATAAAAAAAAAAAAAAAAAAGCAAAACTAGCTTGCTTTTCTTCATTCTTGCCAGCTGGTGATCGGGGTTGATGACTGCCAGACAGACCCAGGGCCAGCCTTTTATTTCTTTATTTTTAAAACTTCCATTTCACAAAAAACGAGTGGCTACTTTTCAGCTTCTTCATTGACTTTTCAGGAGATGATCTGCATTTATTCCAGGCCTACCGAGGGGTCAGTCCTCTCTTCGGGTGCCTGGACTCTGAGTTCCCTGTCTCTGTAACCCCCCTGCCTGGACTGTCCTGGCAGGTAGTGGGCCATCAGGGCATGTTTGGGGAATGAATGAATGAACCCACAGGCAGGGCATCCCAAGCCTGTTTCTCCCGAGGGGGCGTGAGCCGCTCCGGTCCAGAGTGGCGACAAGCTCTGTGCTCGCTTGGCTTTTGGTTTCACCACCAAAAGCAAGACTTTTGACGAAGGAGGAAAATCAATAAATTCAGTCTCTCAGCTCGTTGCCAGTAACTTCTGAAAGAAGCCTGATGGGTCAGTTCGGGGTACGTACCCTGTTTGCCTCTTGGATTTTTTGCCGGGCAGCCTCTGGGGCTATCTCCCCCACTCCCCAACCCCTGCCATCTAGTGACACCGCATGACCCAAACGGCTGACTGCCTTCATTCTATCCTGTTACATCAGCGTGGCTCACTTTTTCTTGAAAAATATTGCTTGCCTTAAGCAAGTGCTAACTGGCTTTGGTTTAGGGGGATTAAGTGGATTAAGCGAGTGACGTTACTACCTTATTTATATCACCTTCTTGTGGATGGTTATTTAGTGTAGACTTTCTCTGAGGAAGGAATGGCTAAACTGTCTGCAAGGAACATTTGTTTTCCCAAATAGGAATTCTACGGCCACAGCTTATCTCAGCAAGAACCGTATATTTGTGACGACATGGACCAGGTTCTTCTCATACTGTGTAATTTTATTAGAATTCTCTGCAATTCCTACAGTAACTGAATACTGACCTGAGGTTTCTTTCCGTGACGACACCCTACAATCTCTTCTTGCAGCTTGGATGCTGGCGAGAGAAGCTCAAGCTGGCTGAACAATATAGGAAGAAAGTTTGTAAATGGGGAAGGCTCCGCCCAGATTAGGAAACTCTCAGAAGTGCTTTTGAATGGGATGAGAAAAGGTCCCAAATGATTGTAAATTGAGTTCAGTTAGGCCAATTGGACTGCCTTTATTTACACTGAGAATGAGAATCAGTAGGAATTTGGAACCCCATTTCAGGCGGTTCATGGACCCACATTATTGGTCCACATGCACTTGATTAGAAACTTCTGTCAAATGCTTGTTTTACAGAAAAATAAACGGAGGGAAATCGACTTGTTTAAAGTTACATGGCCAATAAGTGTCAGAACCAGAATTAGAGTCTAATTCTTAAAATCCTTGGTCCTTTCTGCCGACCCCTGCCCAGGCAGGCCAGCACCCCTGTCTACCCCCATGTGGCTCCATTACCACTAACTGCTCCAAAATACCCTGGGATGTAGAGATCAGGTAGAAGCCACCTACATCTGGTACAAGTTTTATTCAGGAGCCCATCCCTTCAGCTCCAATCAGGATTAGGTTCTTCTTGGCTAGAGGAAGCCAAGCTTGTCCTGATTTTTCCTATTTCATTAGTCATTCCCCTCGACCTCACTCCCTTTCCCAGGACCCTGGTCCTCAGGGCCATCCTTATCGATTTGTGGGAGCAGCCGGGTCCAGCTGACTTCAGTGCTGGTCACGAGCCCAGGTCCAGGCAGAGGCAGAGGAGAACTTGGCCGGAGGAGGAGTGGGGATTTGCACACGGTGTGAACTGAGAAGAGTGCTTTAGCCCATCCCAGCTCCAGACAATTGTAGCAAAGCACAACAAAGCAGCTACACCCAGGTCAAGTGATGGGAGCGCCAGGACCCACCCACCCCCCCCCAACTGCATCTTTCCTGAGTGAGTTGTCAGAGGGCATTGCCGGAGACCTGGGCTTAAGTAGCCAGCTGTGATGCCCTAGCATGTACCAGTGTTGTGGGGCAGTGGCCGGAGGATGGAGGCCAGAAAGACCAGTTCTTGGTATAGAATGAGTGACATCAAATATGGGGTCTGGGCCCCTGCCCAGCCCACAAGCCCAGAGAAGACAGGTCCAGGCGAGGCCACCCTGCAGCCTGCGGAGAAGGGAGACCCCTACTGCTCTCACACTTGGAGTGGGATTTCTCCCCACGGCTAGGGTTTCCAGGCGCAGAAACCGATGTAAGCAATAGGGTTTTGTCTTTTAAAGAAGAGATGACTCCAACTTAAAAAACAAGTTTTCGTTTTGGTTTTGTTTCAACAAAAAGCTAAGTCTAGGGGCTTCCCTGGTGGCGCAGTGGTTGAGGGTCCGCCTGCCAATGCAGGGGACAAGGGTTCGTGCCCCGGTCCAGGAGGATCCCACATGCCGCGGAGCGGCTGGGCCCGTGAGCCATGGCCGCTGAGCCTGTGCATCCGGAGCCTGTGCTCCGTAACGGGAGAGGCCACAACAGTGAGAGGCCCGCGTACCACACAAAAAAAAAAAAAGCTAAGTCTAAAAAGCTGCTCAGCCACGCACCCAACTGCTATTTTTCTAGAAATTTTGACTGCTCAAATTTCAGATTTTATTTTTGGCCACAATCTAAGTGTCCGAATAGTGATGGTGAAGAAAAGAATCGTGGTGCTGATTGTGCTAGGTATTTTATGATAATCCTCACAAAAGTCAAGAAAAACAGCCCATAATCTCACAAAACTGTAATTTTATCGATGAAGCACTCAGAGTCAGAGGAGGCAAATGACTCCTTTTTAGAAAGCGGCTGAGCTGGGCTTGAAGCCTCAGCCTGTTGGATGAGACAGCTCTTCTCAGGACTCTTAAAATGCCCCCCTGGCAGCCGCCCCCTGTTCACCTCGAACGCTGTTTAAGAGGAAGAAAGGCATCAATAAAATCACACAGTGTTAGTATCTGGATTCAAAATGGCTAGAATTGCATCATACCACACAGTCTCAACATGTTTTTCTTTTATTTATCTCATTTGTCCTTTCCAACCAAGCCACTGTATCCCTATACTAGAGGAGAGGAAAGTCCCTTATTATAGGAAGCTCTGGAGGTGACTCGCCTGAGGCCACGCTCATAGCAAGAGGCAGAGAGTAGAGTCACAGCTCAGCACCAGCTCTCAGGTCCCCTTCCCTCTCCATTGCTCCAGACTGTCATTCCCCGTGACGAGCACCATGGAGAAAACTGTACAAATTTGTCCCCACGGGACTCCACCTCCCTATGTCCATACTCTTTGCAACTCCACTTTGCTGCTCTTCCATTAAGAAGTGGAACCTCTCTCCCCACTGCCCTCTACCCACCCCCCGTTGAATCCAGCTGGCCTTGGGGTTTGCTTTGACCAATAGAATATGAAGGAAGTGATGTTCTGGGGCTTCCAAGCCCAGGCCTTTAATAGGCCTTACGGCTTCCACTTTTCCTCTCGGAGCCAGACACCACATAAAGAAGTCCAGGCTATCCTGCTGGAGAGAGAGGCCACATGGTGTCCAGCTAAGAGCCAGTACCAAGGCTCCTGACGAGTGAGACTGTCTTAGATCCTCCAGCCCCAGCTGAGCTGCCGCAGCCTACACCACGTGGGGCACGGTTACGTTGCACCTGCCCACACTCCTGACCCGTGTGCAGGTGCGTGCAATCAACTGGTTGTTATTTTAAGCGTTTTGGAGCGGTTTGTGACAGCCATAGATAACAGATGCACACTGGCTTTGGTACTTTGAGACTGCCGAGTGACTAAGATATGAGCTCTTCCTTTAGAGCTTGTCGACTTACGTTCCATTCTGCTAGTTTTGTTCATATTATCCATATGCAAGGAGTAATGGTTTTAGGACAGGCCAGGTGAAAATAGCAATTGAGATGCATAGGGGAAAGGTGTTAATTTATTTTCTTGGACTACTCTCCTAACCTTCATCCTAATTCAAACCCTAGCCCTTGCCCTAACCCTGGCCATAGCCCTAACACTACCCTTCCAGGGCCCTATCCAACTGAAGTAATTTCTTACAACCGGTTGGATGCAGAGCAGACAGGCAAAACACAAGATTATGCAGGCACTAACCTCTGAGTGTTTTGTTAGGTACCTGCAGTGTGGCGTGGGAAGAAAGCCGGGCCTGAGGTGAGGGAGAAGGGCATGGCAGATCCACTTCTCACTGCTAACTCACCGTGCGTTTTCAGACAAGTCCCGTCACCACACTGAGCCCTGGGTGGGAAGATAAGATGGTTGGATTAGATGTGTTCGTTGTAACATGAACCCAGCCCACCTTGCTCTAAAGCCTTGTGATTCTGAAAAACTCCAACAAAGCTTTCAGCTGAGCTCTCCCACGTTGGTGGGGTACCACAGGCCCTGGCAGCTTGCTGGTGGCAGCTCCTTGAGAGAGGAAGCCATGTCCTGAGTGGCAAGGGAGTTTGCAGGCAGGATATTTGAGAAATGTCCTTTTGAAGAAATTGGAAGCACCTCAAAAATGTAGATGGAAAACAGCAACCCAGCCCAGCCTGGAGCACAGCTATACATACTGCACTGAAATATACTCTTCCTTCCCTGCCAGTCATACAGCCAAGTAAGAGGCCCGTCGTTTTCTTCCTCAAAGGGAAATTCCTGGACACAGGTTCTGTCGCTTTGTTTCAGAATGTCATCCTTTCCCAGTTATTTTGGTCCTGGGATTGTTTATCGAATGATGGTGGGTTATTGCTGTCTCCCGTGTGGCCTAAAATGGCTTCGCACTTTTAGCCCCCAGGGCTGCGGCCTCCCAGGCCTGTCCTTGGCACACACTGGGAAGGAAAATATGAGAGAGACTCTCAGGGCCTGCTCTCCACAATCGCCTTCAGTTTTATCCAAGCTCTGGCACATGATGTCACCTCACTGTAGGAGCTGGGAGCAGAAAATACCTTGAGGGGTTACAAGCTGGATGATGTCGAAGCCATCAGAATGCATCTTATTTTAAAAAGAAGTCTTTGCAGCTGTTCCAAGATGTTATCAAACCGAATATGATCTTCATACAATTGTGAACATTTTCCCTTACGAGTAATTCAAATCTAGTTTCGAGGTGGGTCTGTGTCCTATTACTTTGTCTTCAGGATTGATGGTGCAGGGCTGTCTTCTTGTGTTGTTTACAAAGAGTACAAGGGACCCTCTGGTGGGAAGGTGGGCATCCGAGAGTAGATTTCTTTTCTGCCGGTACTCTTCTGGGTCTCTGTGTCGCTTACATTGCTCTGGGGTTGGGTGAATCCTGTGGAAGGGCAATGGGTGACTCTAATTGTTAGGGAAGCTTTCTCTGAGTGTGGGTGAGCTTAGCAGGGAGATAGAGACTCACAGTTCCTGGTGTCTAGAGCAGAAAGTTCCAGGCTTCCAGTAGCCCTTGGTGCCATTCTCCGAACCATCTGCTCCTGTCTCGAAGCTTAGCCGATGAGCACGACTGACGGAGTTGAGGTGGGACGCCCATCATTGCTCTCATCCTTCCATCACCACTTTCACTTACTCTGGAAAATGATTCCATGGGAGAAGTGATGATGGAATGATGGCAATGGGAGTGATGATGATGGTGATAACTAGGCCTCTGGGCCAATTATCAATTTATTACTATTCAGCTCCAAATCCATTCTTCGTGGTCCTGCTTGTGATGTTGGAACATTTCTGCATTTCCAGCTGCCAGAGAGCACTGGCTTTCTTCTCTGGTCCCGGTGTGCTATTTTGGGATTCAAATGACCAAATATATATTTCTCATATATATTTGGTCTTTGCCCACGGTTCCTGACTCGTGGCTCCCAAAACCCTTGGAATTTCCTAAGCGATAAGAGCGATGGGAGCATCTTTTGTCATAATATTTGGTTTCTTTTCCTCAGTTCCTGAAGTTGCTTCAGAGCCATAAAGGTGAAATGGGTGTGTTGTTATTCAAGCCCCTTTTGACAACTGGATTTATGTTAATGAGATGACTTTTGGAAAGCATCTAAGGATGGAGGTTGGTTGCCAGGGGAACCAACATTGGCTTGAGGGTTGGAAATTTCAGTCCCACCCCCTGATTTCTTGGGAGGGGAGAGGGACTGGAAGTTGAATTGATGGCCAAAGGCCAATGGTTTAATCAATTGTGCCTGTGTAATGAAGTCTCCATAAAAACCCAAAGAGACAGGGTTTGGAAACCTTCTGGGTTGGTGAACAGATGGAGATGCGGGGAGAGTGGGGAGCCTGGAGAGGGCGTAGAGGCTCCACGACCTTTCCGCACACCTTGCCCTGTGTGTCTCTTCCATCTGGCTGCTCTTGAGCTATATCCTTTTAAGATAAACTGGTAGTCTAGTAAGTAAAATGTTTCTCTGAGTTCTGTGAGCCGCTCAAGCAAATTAACTGAACCCAAGGGGAGGCTGGTGGGAGCCTCTGATTCATAGCCGGTAGATCAGAAGCACAGGTGACAACCTGGACTTGTGATTGGGATCTGAAGTGATGGGGGACGGGGACAGTCTTGTAGGACTGAGCATTAACCTCTGGAATCTGATCATATCCCCGGGTGACAGTGTCAGAATTGAGTTGAATTGGAGGACACCCAGCTGGTGCCCGAGAATTAACTGCTTGTTGGTGTGGAGGAAACCCCTCCCCACACACTGGGATTGAGCCTCAGAACCCCCTTAGGTCCTCTCATTCGCACCTGGGGTGTTCTTTAGCGTTCTCTTTTATCCTCTTTTCGTAGCTAATCCCCTGTAGATAGTTAATTATTCTTGGTATTACACCTTCTCTGTTCATGACTGTGGGGTTTCTGTCTCCTGGTGGGACCCTGACTGCTACACCCTCTTACCAGATCACCTCATTGAATCCTAACAATATCTTTCTGAGGCAGGTGTTCTCACAAGTCCTATCTCACAGGTGAGTAAACTAACGCCCAAATTCCAATCCGAATTCCCGACTCTACAGCAAATGACCTGGTTCAACGTAAGCTCTTTTTCTAATTTTCTGAGAAAATCCCCACGAAGTCCTGAGCCTGTCACTGTCTTAGCCTCGGCTTCCTTACTTGTAAAATCGGCATGACATTTGTCCCCAGACAATGCCAAGGGCCTCTGAGAAAGCTTGGAGGAGAAGAGTTGCAGGTGGTGTTTATAACGCTGCACAAGGGCCTGAGTGAGAGCAAAACCTTCTGAGCGGAGATACGATGGGGCCGTGCCTGGCTCTATGTGTCTTCCTTTGCCTTTCCCACTCCTAATGGGTCTGAGCGAGACTTCGGGGTCTCTCTGGTGGCCCTACCTCCAGCCAAATGGACGTTTGAGCCTCTGCAAGGGATGCTTGAGTAAGAGCCTCAGGCTGTGATCTTGGGAGTCCTTGTGTCTCGCTCTGCTCTTCATCCTTGTGTCACCTCACCTCTTTTTTCTTCCGGCCTCAAGTGAAATTCTCAGAGCTTCTGGTTTGTCCCTTCTATCAGGTGAGAGATCCCTGGCCCACCTGCACCAGAGCAGGGCCCGCTGATGGGGCTGCAAAGACCCTGTTTGGAGGAGGGGTAGGATTGGGGGTTCACTGATGGTACTTTGCAGGGTTGGGGGGGGCATGTTTCCGGGATTTTGCTTAGGAGGTAAACTAATCAAAAGGAAACCTGGAAAGGGAAAGGATATGGGTTAAATCTAATCTTTTGATGAAAGAGATTGATTTTTTTTTTTTCTTCTTCTCTTCTGGAAGAAACAAGAGCAAGAGGTTTATTTTCTCTCCAGGGAGACATTTGGAAGCTCAGTGTCTGTGTGTTTCTGGAGAGGAAAGGGGAGCCTTGAACTATTGTAGGGCTGAAGTCATTAAAATACTTTCACCATGTAGGGGCTTCCCCGGTGGCGCAGTGGTTGAGAATCCACCTGCCGATGCAGGGGACGCGGGTTCGTACCCCGGTTCCGGGAAGATCCCACATGCCGCGGAGCGGCTGGGCCCATGAGCTATGGCCGCTGACCTTGCGCGTCCGGAGCCTGCGCTCCGCAGCGGGAGAGGCCACGGCGGCGGGAGGCCCGCGTACCACTAAATAAATAAATAAAATACTTTCACCATGTACTGGGTTTGTCCTTTGAGCACAGCAGGAGGCGCAGATACTTCCCTTTCACTGTCGGGGCCCTGGCAGCAGGCTCCTGGGTAAGAATCCTCCCGCCCACGGGCAGCAGGCTGCTGTGTTAGGAACCTACCCATTGGCCATGATTGGCTTTCAGGCATGGACGCAGAGCAGACAAGAGGCCTCGCCTCAAAGCCCTGCCTCCTCACGTACAGATTGCATGATTTCAGGTGAATTACTTCATGTCTTTGGGGGTTGGCTTCCCCAAGCATAAGAGTGGTGATAATCATCCCTGTCTCTGAAAGTTCTTGTGGGCAATAAGCGAGGAGATAGAGGTCACGGGGGGGTGGCACGTTGTTGGTTTCAACCAGCAGTTAATTCCCTTCCCTGGGGTCTTCCTTTGTCTGAGCTTACCTGAGGTTTGTCTTGAAGAATGGGCTTCAAGTCTCAGGCTTTTCCAGCTATGTTTCCCAATAATAAAGCATAATGTGTGGATAACTTTATGGCATCAAAAAAAGGAATGTTGGATTTAGCCCCTGAGCATGAGGCATGGAGCACAAACTTTAGTCACACAGCTTTCTGTCTATATTCTGCCGCTACTACTCCTGGATCCTTAACAAAGAGTAGCTTTTATTTCTCCAAAAAAAAACCCTTTGCCATTGTAGAAACGCTCAGTAATTGTTAGGAACAGGTAGAGTTAGTAACCAGGTTTCCACTGTTCAGCCAATGGTCACTGTGTTTGTTGCATGTTCGCTCATTCATTTAATACAATGTCTATTTGACGTTTACTATATCAATATTTTATATAATGCTATTAATAATGATATATATGAAGAAGGTTTTGAACGCTTACTATGTGCCAAGCACTATAAGAATTTTACATTGATTATTTTTATTATATAATAACCATCGCCATTTATTAAGGGTCTCTTGTCTGCTGGGAGCTGTATCTGATGATTTAGGAATATTGGCTGTGAATTTCAAAAGCATATTTATCTGTCATTTAGTAAACACTTATATGTATAGACACTGTGTCAAGCCCTTTTCATACATTCTTGTGATAGTTGGACCACATACCCCAGCTACTTTCTTCCATTTTCTAGTGTGTTACAACCCCGTTGGATCAGAATCCCAGTTGTTGAAATACATCACACTCTTCTGACCTCAGGGCCTTTGCACTTGCTCTTCCATCAGCCCATGAGTTTGCACAGCTGCCTCCTTCACATCATGCAGATCTCAGCCACACTATCACTCTTCCAGTGAGTTCTTCTCTAACTACGTCTAGTCAAGTAATTGCCACTGTCATAGCAAGTCATTCTCTACCCTTGTCACCTTGTGTTAAAATGATATATATATATATATTTTTTTAAAGCAGATTTCATTTACAAAAAGCAAAGGTTTTCAAAGAGGACCTAACTGCAGTTTGCTATCCCTAACACACAAAGCTGAGAATATCCTTAAAAAAAAGTATGCTGCAAAAATGACAAGCTCCAATCAATTTCCAGGGAATATCTTAATGTAATTCTGATTCAATTCCTGTTGCTGTTACAGTGTTATCAAACAAATACAATTGAATGGTTTTCTTAGAACACTAACCGGATTTTTAGTGGACTGGACTGCATTTAGTGGCCTCTGACTGGATTTTTCCCCAAATTCTGTCAATCTGTAATTGACAGATTACCGTCCTAGCTGCCTCAGTTTCTTCATCTGCATAGTAAGAGGGTTGATTTGATTGATCACCGTGGACCTTTCTGGCATAATCTCCTAAATATGCATCTAGCTACATTTATTGAGGTTTGACTATGTGTCAGATACTGTAAGTGCTGTCCTTATACTATCTGAGTTAATTCTCCCAGTACTTCTAAGAGGTATGTGGGTTTAATCTCATTTTATAGATCAGAAAACAGAGACTCTCAGAGAAAGCAGACCTTGCCTACCAAGGTCACACAACTAGTAAGCTTTTAGTCCATCTAAAAGCATTTGATTCAAGTATTAAGCTCCTAACCATGTTGGAACACTGCTTATCTCAGGGCCTCTGGGAGTTGAAGGCCTATCTTCTAAGTAGGAGTTTAGATTACTTTCAGAAGAGAGCTATCTCTAAAAAAACTCATGGAAAAGTTTGTAGCTCCTATTAAAACTAGAAGCTGAGCAAAGGAAAGGCTCAAATTATCTGAAGCTTGGGTCTATTCTTCCAAATCTCCACAGGGCATTTCTTGTGGATTTGCATCACACCGTCTCTGGAATTTGGATTTAGTACTTTGACAGCCGCTTTGTAGAATTCTGATGAATGAATGAATGAAGGTCTGCACCATCTTTTAGAATCTTGACTTTCAAATCCTTTCCCTGACCATATTTTCACTGTTTTCTTCTTGTTCTTCTTCAAGTAAATCATGCTCCTTCCTGCAACATGTAAGTATGTAATGTTCAGCTCTGAGCTGAACATTACATAGACTAAATACAAATACATAGAATAAATCTATGTATTTACCAAGTTATATGGACTTAATTATATAATGCAGAGATAGTGCAAATATTTCTTGAGGGAATTTGTTCTAATCTCTAGTATTAGATCCAAGTGCACGCACATACGAACACACACACACATACACACACACGGTTTGGCTTTGTTCCTGTCTAAAGCCTTTCTGTATCGATTGACCTGGTCTAGTTTGTTCTAGAAAGCATTTTTTCCTTAAGGACAAGGACTATGTCTTTGATTCCTCATCTGCACAGCTGAACTTCTAGTGTGTATAGAGGAGTGGTTAGTTCACATTTGTTGACCTTGTGATGGAAAGAATCTCACAATTCATCTAATCTGGTGTGACTCAAACTTGCCTGGTCACAGGTATCATCTACATATTCTTGGGTCAGAGTCAGAACTTTGGAGTCAGAGTCTGCAGGGAAGGTGCCTGGTAATCTGTATTTTTAACATGTCAAGTGATTTTTATCACCATACGCGTTGAGGAAACTGATTTCCTCCATTATTACAAGAGTGTAAAAATCTCTTTTACAGCCTCACCAGTGATTTTGAGTTTCATATCTTTGGCTTTAAGAAAGAGAGACCCAGTACTTTCCTGGTGATCCAGTGATTACGAATCCACCTTCCAATGCGGGGGACGTGAGTTCGATCCCTGGTTGGGGAACTAGGATCCCACATGCCGCGGGACAACTAAGCCTGCTCACCACAGCTAGAGAGAAGCCTGTGCACCGCAAGGAAAGATCCCGCGTGCCGCAACTAAGACCCGATGCTATAAATAAATAAATAAAATATTAAAAAAAAAAGAGAGACCCACTCGTTTTAATCCATGGAAAGGTGAATTTATTATAAGGACACAGAACATATGTTTGGGAATCAGGAGTAGGCAGTGAAGTATAGCCAAGCCTCATGGAATGAAGGCTCTGTGGTCTTTCATTTATGATGTCCTTGATTTTCTCTGTGCATCAAGCCCATTTTCCTTTTTACACTGGCCAGGCTTCCCATGACTTCAGCTTGTCCATGGTCCATAATGGCCCCTTGACTCCGGGTCAGATCCTTGCCCAGGGTCCACTGATTCAGTGTTTCAATTTCCCAATTCAATATTTCTTTTTTTTTTTTTTTAATTAATTAATTTATTTTTGGCTGTGTTGGGTCTTCGTTTCTGGGCGCCGGCTTTCTCTAGTTACGGCGAGCGGGGGCCACTCCTCATCGTGGCGTGCGGGCCTCTCACTGTCGCGGCCTCTCTTGTTGCAGAGCACAGGCTCCAGACGCGCAGGCTCAGTAGTTGTGGCTCACGGGCCTAGTTGCTCCACGGCATGTGGGATCTTCCCAGACCAGGGCTCGAACCCGTGTCCCCTGAATGGGCAGGCAGATTCTCAACCACTGCGCCACCAGGGAAGCCCCAATTCAATATTTCTAAGAGATCACTTATAGGCTCAGCTCAGAGTTCTGAGCCAGGTTATCAGAGATATTATTACAGGCAACCCATGGATGTATTTAAAAATAACACTCCAGGTATGGTTGGGGAAGGGCAAAATAATGCTAATTTTATTATTTGACTATCATGATATTGGGAATGTATTTCTAAGTTAAGATAATGTTTGTTGAAAAACTTCATGGTTATAATTTTGGACCACTGGAGAGAAGTTTGAAACCAGTTTGCACTGTGGCTTATTCAGTTGTAGACAAATACTCTTTGGAGTTGTGGAACTAGAGGTATGCAAATAACTAACTAGCAGCAAGTAATGAAAAAACATGAGAAAGTTTTGAATAGCAACATGATTTTGTGTACTTAGAGTTCCCAAAGTTTTCACTCCATTTTGACTTTAGCTTTGGGGGTTTAAAGGGCCCTTCCAGGATGTACTTGGAAGTTATGAGAAAGGATCAGAGACATAAAGCCAATAGTCTAGGTGAGACTGCTTTTCATCATGTTCTCTTTCATTTAGAGTGGATCAGGAAGCTCTCCAGTTCTTAGAGACCAGGTTAGAAATTAAAAATCAAGCCAGTTTGTCTATCTTGGTCCCAGTTTTCCAGTCCAGGTGGACTGTGGTTCCCAAGGAAGAACATAGCATGAGCTGACTCCTTTTGAATTCCTCCAGCTTTTGTGGGTGGGGAGGAACTTTCACGTACATAGTATGGCTGCCAGTTCACTCTCTCATTGAGCAAACGTTTAAATCAAAATAAAATTCCCTTCTGTCTGATCTCAGATTTACCACTGTTCTGGGAAATGTTGCAGAATCGAAGACAATGTTATTTCACTAAAAACGGTTGTGTCAGAAAGTAAGAGTCACGTCAAAAACTTCTGGCAGTCTTGGTTCCAAAAGCCTGTGTGATGTCTGGTGACAAGTTCATTTGAGGCCCAAAAGATAAAAATATTACTTAGAGGCAGAGAGAAATGACTCTCTATTCTCTTGTTCACGTATTAATTCCCATTTATTTTCTGCCCTTTCCTTTTTGCCTGTCCTCATGACTGGGCTAGACAGGCTTGAAAAGGAGGCCCATCTCAAAAGAGTCAGATTTTCTTCTAGTTGAAAACGTGGATGGCTGTTGAGTAAGCTCGCTCTAATGAATTTTTGGATTATTCAAGTTTTAAATTATATAGATCTGTTTTTAAATGTGGAGATTTGAATCTGAATGATGTGTCAATCACTCTCGTATGTTTGTGAAGCTTATTCATTGCTTATTTGCCATGGGGGCTATGAAAGAAACACAAGGTAAAGCTGTGTGTCCCTGTTTGGAGTATGTGTCCAGAGCGTGAAATCTATCACACACAGAGCAAAAGAGCATAACTAAACACTGGACTTCCTAACACTAAGGACCATAGATATTTAAAGAAGGAGAATTCTGTAATGGACAAATCTTTGAAATAGATTTACAGGGCTTCATGGGTGGGGGCTGATGAGACTATAGAGAAGTTTTACATTCTCTCATTTATATGAAACCTATTTTTGGAAATCCATTTTCAATCAGATAAGGAAAACACACATTAAATTTATAATACTTTCATTTAAAAATACTTTAAAATATTTTCTCTACCAGGGTTTTTAAAGGTATGAAGTATGAGAAAAGGATCAAACTTTTTCTCAGGAGGTTAACACATTGTTGCAACAGTAGATACAAGATTCATGAAGACAAGACATACCCATCATGTTCTCTGCTGTTTCCTAATGACCAGCATGGTGTGTATTACACCGTAGGTACTTGGTGAAAACTTGATTAAACGAATCATGTCCATAGAGACAGTGGCTGTGATTTGGTGAGTTGCAGGCCAATATGAACAAAGACACCAAGATGGGGATTAACTTGATTAGAATAGAGGATGGGGACTGGAGGAGTGGTTGAAAATAACACAGCATAGCTAGGGAAGGATCAGGCTAGAGGAAGTTTTGAAAGAGTGTATGATGTTTAACAAGACAGGCAAAAGACAGCCACTGAGTTTCATGAGCAGGAAAATAATGATGGATGCTTTAGAAAAGATATGTTGCAAGTTTATGCAAAAGTGAGTTGGAAGGATCAGAGAGGCCAGTTACTTTATTTGTGAGCTAGTGAGACACAGATCTAGGCGATGAAAGCTGAAATACACCTCAAAGCCATCCTAAAGGGCAGATGCTAGGACCTAGTGATAGAAATACAGGGCTGAAAAAGAAGTGGGAAGTCTGGGAGACTAAAGGCATGAGGTTAGTGTCGAAGGGAAGGGGACATTTAGAAAGAGGAACCAGTTTGGATGGATGTACAGTGTGGGAAAGAAAGGTGCCTGGATCAGTTCATGCATGAAACAGTGGTAGGACATCCATCTGCAGTGGTTAGGTTTAGACAAGCTGACAGCAGCTGGAAGTCAGGCTCAAATTTATAGATCCAGGGAGCATCAATGTGGTGGTGACAGATCAAGACATGTAAGGGTGGAGAGAGATGAGCAGAAGGCAGGGATCCTAGGGGTCAGCATCAGGGCAGTCGCTGGTCAAACTGGATGAAATTCACCTAATGACTCCCTTCAGAGTTGGGTTCATTTCCTGTTCATCTTTGATTTCCCAACACGGAGTACCATGACAAGCTTAGAGTGGGAGGGCTCAATAACTATTTGCTAAAAGAATGCAATTCCTGCCTACGCTCTATTAATCCATGGCAATCTGAGAAACTCAGCAGGGCCAATGTCTGAAGTCCTCACTGAGGATGTGATGAGATTAGACAGGGGACACAATTTTCCTTTTAACAGCTTTGAGGATCCTTTTGACGCCTCCTCTGCGTGCCACTTTTTCTTGTTAAGTGAAGAAGAATAAGCAAGACGTTAGCATACCTCTGATTTGTAGTGTGTTTGGGGTATAAAAGAACAAGTTAAAGACCATCCTTCTTTTTCTTAAACAACAAAAAGGAACAAACGTAACAGCAAACTTGTTAAGGATTTACAGTGTGCTAAGTGTTGGGTGTGCCCTAAAGAAACTCAGTCCTGTCCTAGATTATAATCAAAGCAGTAATAGGGTCTTTGAAAACCAGCTCCAATCCTACTCCTCAGGCTGCCCCATTTTGTGTCTTCGTTGGCTGGCATATTTCTTCCATCGTGGAGTAACAATATTGCATTAAACAAATCAGCCTTCTAATTCATGGTCCCTAGATGTGGCCGTTCCAAATGTGCACGTGTGAGAGGAGCCCATCATATCACATCTCCAATAGATCGTGATCAGACCTACACTCAAATTACACTACAATTTCTGCAAACACTTGCTTGATGAACTCTATATATTCTGTCAAGTAGATGTTGGCAAAGTCTTCGCTTATGGAATTCCTAAAGTCCGGAAGACCTGCCAGAATATTTCCTTTGCTTTTTTCTCTTTCCTTCTTACTCACCAGGCTTTGAGGGGAGCCTGTGAGTGTAGGTTTCGTATGACAGTCATTTTGGGTGGATGTGAAGTTTTAAATGGTGTCTTTCTTTGCAGATAGGTTGGCAGACAGAATACACTGGCGAAGTAGATGATTTCAGACTCTCAGCCGAGGGCAGGAAAGCTCATTTTGAATTGTTTATTCATTCTTCCTTTGAGGGCTGGTATCTCAACATTCTGCCGAGCACCCAATTAGTTAGGATGATTTTATTTGCTGCTTCTTGAAGACAGTATTTTGTGAAAAGGCAAAATCAAGAAGTTTATTATTTTTTTTTTTTAACTTTCTACTCTTTTTCCCCTTTGGCAGAGAGTAGAATCACAGCCCAATGTCCTTTGACTTTCTTGGGCTTGGCATCTCTCCTTAGGGCCTGCTTGTCCTATCTGTCTCTGTGTTTATATTACCATGGACACCCTGGCTTCTTTCTCCCAAACAGCATGTGATACTTTCAGCTCAGACTTGGCCACTGGCCCTTGGAAGGTTCAACTGCTCGGAGGCTATATAAAGAGGTGTATTAGGGAGCTGAAAGGGAAATGCTTCTTTGGGCCAGGCTTCTCCCTTGGGCCAGGCTTCTCCCTAAACACTACACGTTGCTCTCTTTTTCTTCTCTCCCTTCCTCTTGGCTAAACAAGCACCATGACTTCATTGGAGGACCTATATGATTACATGATATATAGTTGTGGTATCGCTAAGTTGGGGCATGATTACATGACACATTGTACCTCATGAGTCGGATACATCTGAGAAGCTAAGTTTCCTTTGTACATTCTAGTTTGGAGAACGGAGAGTGGGACCAATAGTAGAAGGTACCTACAGGTTGTCATTCATTCAATTCATTCAATGTACATTTACTGAGTATCCACCTCTGGCCAACCACTAGGGATTCAGAATTAAAACATGGTTCCATGGCAATATGGAATGGCAGAAAGACCTTAGGATTTCGAGTCAGAAGACCTGGTTTGAGTCTTGGCTTTGCCACCTGTTGGCTTGAAAAACTAGTACGAGTGCAACATAAAGGGGCACAGAAGAAGGACCGGTTAATTTGGCCTGGGATAATTGGGGAAGGCATCAGAAGTGTGAATGACATTTGAGCTATTTCTCCAAGAATCACTGAAAGTTTGTCAGGTGGACAAGGTGAGGTGGGGATAGATTCCAGGTAAATTGAATAGTGAAAGGAAAATAATATGTGATGAAAATGTGCAACATTTGAAGAGGACAGCGAGCTGCCTGGGGAGGCCAGAGCATCCAGTGTATGGAGGAAACGATTGAGGATATTGCTGGAAAGGTAGATTGGCACCAGGTTGTGAAGGCCCTTGAATGCTTTGAGAAGGAGTTTGGACTTTGGTCGGCTGCCAGGGGTGCTCTAACCTCAGTTTTTAATGAGATGGGTCGAATGGTCAGATTTGCACTTTATATGCTCCTGGCAGCAGCACTGAGGTGAATTGGAAGGGTTGGGTCTGGAGGGGAGGGAGGAAGATGGTATTTTCCCTAGTCCAGTTAAGAGATGAGACATCATTGTTTTTCATGTCTATTTCAATAAAGCACCACTAATGCTTCTGCTACAAGGCAAGTCCAGTGAGTGTGTATGGATGAGTAGTGGGAGAATGTCCTAGAGAGTAAGTGATAACGAGCTGGTTATCTAGTTGTATTGTGGTGACTGAGAAGTCCCAGGGGAGAAGGCTCTGAGGGTCTCAGGTGCCAGGTTTCAAAGCCCTCAATGGTGGGGGCCCGGCCACCTTCCCAAGGGCAGCATGCTAACCCCTTGGGGTGGTCTCTCTACCCAGATAGCACAGCAGAGCACTTAGTTTTCCTCTGTGTGAGCCTTTGAACCTCTTTGAAGTCAGGAAGATTTTCTCTCTGCCACAGCTAGAATGTTAGTCTTCGTTTATGTACTTTTGTAATTAGACTCCATGGGGGATCTATTCTTGGCGACAGCCTTAGCTGTGCACTTGGCTGGAAACCACTGTTCTTACATTTGTTGGACACAGCTGGTGCTCTATTGAGCCCAGAGAATAAAAGTAGCGATAGCTGTGATGCCAGTCAGAGCCAACTGATAGAGAAATAATATTTTTCTGTGGAAAGGAAAGGAAAGGCCCATTGGTCTGGCTGCTATGAAGTGGTGGTGAACTGGGTATTTGTTGCAGGGTCTTGCAGAGGCTGAATGGTGTCATCAGGGTGAGTGAAATGTTCTACTGTAGTAAGTAGGTGGGAAAAGGAACAAAGTAAATATGGTCCCCTGCAAATGTATAATGTTTTATTTTATGTGAAGGAAGTGCCTTCCATGGCAGGAATTCTGGACCAACTCTCAGGAGATATTCCCATTTTGAATTTAAACCAGGGAGGTAAGTGCTATAAGGGAAGTATGTACAAGCTGTAATGAAGGCATAAAGGAGGAAGTTATTACTCAGACTTGGCAATGTGGCAGGAGTCAGGGGAGGCTTCACGGAGGAGGTGACATCTGAGATGGATTGGGTAGGAGGGTTAGGCCAGAAGAGGGTGGGAGAATATTTTATGCACCTGCAATTTCAATATGGAAATTTGTTTGTAAGATGTGGGGTAGGGGTACAAATGCATTCTTTTGCACGTGGATATCCAGTTATCTAGCACTGTTTGTTAAAGATTATTCTTTGCCACTTGAATTGTCTTGGCCCCTTTGTTGAAAATCAATTGAACATAAATGTGAGGGTTTATTGGACACTTGATTCTATTCCATTGATTTATATGTCTATCCTTATGTCAGTACCACATCGTTATGATTACTGTAGCTTTATAGTAAGTTGTGAAATTGGAAAGTGTGAATCCATCAACTTTGTTATTCTTTTTCAAGATTGTTATAGCTATTCCGGATTCCTTGTATTTCTTTATGAATTTTAGAATTAGCTTGTGAATTTCTGCAAAAATGTCAGCTGGAATTTGGTAAGGATTGCATTGAAACTGTAGACCAATTTGGGAAGTCTTGCCATCTCATCAATATTGAATCTTCCAATCCGTGAACATAGGATGTCTTTCCATTTATTTTGATCTTCTATAATATCTGTCAGCAGTGTTTTGTAGTTTTTGGTATATAAAATTTGTACTTACATGGTTACATTTAAGGATTTTATTCTTTTTGATGCTAATTAACAATGGAAATTTCTTAATTTATTTTAGTTTTTCATTGCTAGTGTATAGAAATTCAATTGATTTTGTACTTCATTCTTTTTTTTTAAACATCTTTATTGGAGTATAACTGCTTTACAATGGTGTGTTAGTTTCTGCTTTACAAAAAAATGAATCAGTTATATATATGCATATGTTCCCATATCTCTTCCCTCTTGGGTCGCCCTCCCTCCCACCCTCCCTATCCCACCCCTCCAGGCGGTCACAAAGCACCTAGCTGATCTCCCTGTGCTATGCGGCTGCTTCCCACTAGGTATCTACCTTACATTTGGTAGTGTATATATGTCCATGCCTTTCCCTCGCTTTGTCAAAGCTTACCCTTCCCCCTCCCGATATCCTCAACTCCATTCTCTACTAGGTCTGTGTCTTTATTCCTGTCTTACCCCTAGGTTCTTCATGACATTTTTTTCCCCTTAAATTCCATATATATGTGTTAGCATAAGATATTTGTCTCTCTTTCTGATTTACTTCACTCTGTATGACAGACTCTAGGTCTATCCACCTCATTACAAATAGCTCAATTTCGTTTCTTTTTATGGCTGAGAAATAGTCCATTGTATATATGTGCCACATCTTCTTTATCCATTCATCCGATGATGGGCGCTTAGGTTGTTTCCATCTCTGGGCTATTGTAAATAGAGCTGCAATGAACATTTTGGTACATGACTTTTTGAATTTTGGTTTTCTCAGGGTATATGCCCAGTAGTGGGATTGCTGGGTCATATGGTAGTTCTATTTGTAGTTTTTTAAGGAACCTCCATACTGTTCTCCATAGTGGCTGAACCAATTCACATTCCCACCAGCAGTGCAAGAGTGTTCCCTTTTCTCCACACCCTCTCCAGCATTTATTGTTTCTAGATTTTTTGATGATGGCCATTCTGACTGGTGTGAGATGATATCTCATTGTAGTTTTGATTTGCATTTCTCTAATGATTAATGATGTTGAGCATTCTTTCATGTGTTTGTTGGCAGTCTGTATATCTTCTTTGGAGAAATGTCTATTTAGATCTTTTGCCCATTTTTGGATTGGGTTGTTTGTTTTTTTGTTATTGAGCTGCATGAGCTGCTTGTAAATTTTGGAGATTAATCCTTTGTCAGTTGCTTCATTTGCAGATATTTTCTCCCATTCTGAGGGTTGTCTTTTGGTCTTGTTTATGGTTTCCTTTGCTGTGCAAAAGCTTTGAAGTTTCATTAGGTCCCGTTTGTTTATTTTTGTTTTTATTTCCATTACTCTAGGAGGTGGGTCAGAAAGGATCTTGCTGTGATTTATGTCATAGAGTGTCCTGCCTATGTTTTCCTCTAAGAGTTTGATAGTTTCTGGCCTTACATTTAGGTCTTTAATCCATTTTGAGCTTATTTTTGAGTATGGTGTTAGGGAATGATCTAATCTCATACTTTTACATGTACCTGTCCAGTTTTCCAGCACCACTTATTGAAGAGGCTGTCCGTTCTCCACTGTACATTCCTGCCACCTTTATCAAAGATAAGATGTCCATATGTGCGTGGGTTTGTCTCTGGGCTTTCTATCCTGTTCCATTGATCTATATTTCTGTTTTTGTGCCAGTACCATACTGTCTTGATTACTGTAGCTTTGTAGTATAGTCTGAAGTCAGGGAGCCTGATTCCTCCAGCTCCGTTTTTCCTTCTCAAGATTGCTTTGGCTATTCGGGGTCCTTTGTGTTTCCAAACAAATTGCAAAATTTTTTGTTCTAGTTCTGTGAAAAATGCCAGTGGTAGTTTGATAGGGATTGCATTGAATCTGTAGATTGCTTTGGGGAGTAGAGTCATTTTCACAATGTTGATTCTTCCAATCCAAGAAAATGGTATATCTCTCCATCTATTTGTATCATCTTTAATTTCTTTCATCAGTGTCTTATAATTTTCTGCATACAGGTCGTTTGTCTCCTTAGGTAGGTTTATTCCTAGACATTTTATTCTTTTTGTTACAATGGGAAATGGGAGTGTTTTCTTGATTTCACTTTCAGATTTTTCATATTTAGTGTACAGGAATGCAAGAGATTTCTGTGCATAAATTTTGTATCCTGCTACTTTACCAAATTCATTGTTTAGCTCTAGTAGTTTTCTGGTAGCATCTTTAGGATTCTCTGTGTATAATATCATGTCATCTGCAAACAGTGACAGCTTTACTTCTTTTCCGATTTAGATTCCTTTTATTTCCTTTTCTTCTCTGATTGCTGTGGCTAAAACTTCCAAAACTCTGTTGAATAACAGTGGTGAGAGTAGGCAACCTTGTCTTGTTCCTGATCTTAGTGGAAATGCTTTCAGTTTTTCACCATTGAGGATGATGTTTGCTGTGGGCTTGTCATATATGGCCTTTATTATGTTGAGGAGAGTTCCCTCTATGCCTACTTTCTGCAGGGTTTTTATCATAAATGGGTGTTGAATTTTGTCAAAAGCTTTCTCTGCATCTATTGAGATGATCATATGGTTTTTCTCCTTCAATTTGTTAATGTGGTGTATCACATTGATTAATTTGCATATATTGAAGAATCCTTGCATTCCTGGAATAAATCCCACTTGATTGTGGTGTATAATCCTTTTAATGTGCTGTTAGATTCTGTTTGCTAGTATTTTGTTGAGAATTTTTGCATCTATGTTCATCAGTGATATTGTAGTTTTCTTTCTTTGTGACATCCTTGTCTGGTTTTGGTATCAAGGTGATGGTGGCCTCGTAGAAGGAATTTGGGAGTGTTCCTCCTTCTGCTCTATTTTGGAAGAGTTTGAGAAGGATAGGTGTTAGCACTTCTCTAAATGTTTGAGAAAATTCACCTGTGAAGCCATCTGGTCCTGGGCTTTTGTTTGTTGGAAGATTTTTAATCACAGTTTCAATTTCAGTGCTTGTGATTGGTCTGTTCATATTTTCTGTTTCTTCCTGATTCAGTCTTGGCAGGTTGTGCATTTCTAAGAATTTGTCCATTTCTTCCAGGTTGTCCATTTTATTGGCATAGAGTTGTTTTTAGTAATCTCTCATGATCTTTTGTATTTCTGCAATGTCAGTTGTTACTTCTCCTTTTTCATTTCTAATTCTATTGATTTGAGTCTTCTCCCCTTTTTTTTGATGAGTCTGGCTAATGGTTTATCAATTTTGTTTATCTTCTCAAAGAACCAGCTTTTAGTTTTATTGATCTTTGCCATCGTTTCCTTCATTTCTTTTTCATTTATTTCTGATCTGATTTTTATGATTTCCTTCCTTCTGCTAACTTTGGGGATTTTTTGTTCTTCTTTCTCTAATTGCTTTAGGTGCAAGGTTAGGTTGTTGATTCGAGTTGTTTCCTGTTTCTTAAGGTAGGATTGTATTGCTATAAACTTCCCTCTTAGAACTGCTTTTGCTGCACCCCTTAGATTTTGGGTCGTCATGTCTCCATTGTCATTTGTTTCTAGGTATTTTTTTATTTCCTCTTTGATTTCTTCAGTGATCACTTTGTTATTAAGTAGTGTATTGTTTAGCCTCCAGGTGTTTGTATTTTTTACAGATCTTTTCCTGTAATTGATATCTAGTCTCATAGCGTTGTGGTCGGAAAAGATACTTGATACGATTACAATTTTCTTAAATTTACCAAGGCTTGATTTGTGACCAAAGATATGATCTATCCTGGAGAATGTTCCATGAGCACTTGAGAAAAATGTGTATTCTGTTGTTTTTGGATGGAATGTCCTATAAATATCAATTAAATCCATCTTGTTTAATGTATCATTTAAAGCTTGTATTTCCTTATTTATTTTCATTTTGGATGATCTGTCCATTGGTGAAAGTGGGGTGTTAAAGTCCCCTACTATGAATGTGTTACTGTCGATTTCCCCTTTTATGGCTGTTAGTATTTGCCTTATGTATTCAGGTGCTCCTGTGTTGGGTGCATAAATATTTACAATTGTTATATCTTCTTCTTGGATTGATCCCTTAATCATTATGTAGTGTCCTTCTTTGTCTCTTCTAATAGACTTTTTTTTTTTTTTTTTTTTGCGGTATGCGGGCCTCTCACTGTTGTGGCCTCTCCTGTTGCGGAGCACAGGCTCCAGACGCGCGGGCCCAGCGGCCGTGGCTCACGGGACCAGCCGCTCTGCGGCATGTGGGATCCTCCCGGACCGGGGCACGAACCCGTGTCCCCTGCATCGGCAGGCGGACTCTCAACCACTGCGCCACCAGGGAAGCCCCTAATAGACTTTTAAAGTCTATTTTGTCTGATATGAGAATTGCTACTCCAGCTTTCTTTTGGTTTCCATTTGCATGAAATATCTTTTTCCATCCCCTTACTTTCAGTCTGTATGTGTCTCTAGGTCTGAAGTGGGTCTCTTGTACTCAGCAAATATATGGATCTTGTTTTTGTATCCATTCAGCCAATCTGTGTCTTTTGGTGGGAGCATTTAGTCCATTTACATTTAAGGTAATTATCGATATGTATGTTCCTATTCCCCTTTTCTTAATTGTTTTGGGTTCGTTATTGTACGTCTTTCTCTTCTCTTGTATTTCTTGCCTAGAGAAGTTCCTTTAGCAGTTGTTGTAGAGCTGGTTTGGTGGTGCTGAACTCTCTCAGCTTTTGCTTGTCTGTAAAGGTTTTAATTTCTCCATCAAATCTGAATGAGATCCTTGCTGGGTAGAGTAATCTTGGTTGCAGGTTTCTCTCCTTCATCACTTTAAATATGTCCTGCCAGTCCCTTCTGGCTTGCAGAGTTTCTGCTGAAAGATCAGCTGTTAACCTTATGGGAATTCCCTTGTGTGTTATTTGTTGTTTCTCCCTTGCTGTTTTTAATATGTTTTCTTTGTATTTAATATTTGACAGTTTGATTAATATGTGTCTTGGCGTATTTCTTCTTGGATTTATCCTGTATGGGACTCTCTGTGTTTCCTGGACACGATTAACTATTTCCTTTCCCATATTAGGGAAATTTTCAGCTATAATCTCTTCAAATATTTTCTCAATCCCTTTCTTTTTCTCTTCTTCTTCTGGAACCCCTATAATTCAAATGTTGGTGAGTTTAATATTGTCCCAGAGGTCTCTGAGACTGTCCTCAGTTCTTTTCATTCTTTTTTCTTTATTCTGCTCTGCATTAGTTATTTCCACTATTTTATCTTCCAGGTCACTTAACCGATCTTCTGCCTCAGTTATTCTGCTATTGATCCCATCTTGAGTATTTTTCATTTCATTTATTGTGTTGTTCATTGTTGTTTGTTTCATCTTTAGTTCTTCTAGGTCCTTGTTAAATGTTTCTTGCATTTTGTCTATTCTATTTCCAAGATTTTGGATCATGTTTACTATCATTATTCTGAATTCTTTTTCAGGTAGGCTGCCTATTTCCTCTTCAGTTGTTAGGTCTGGTGAGTTTTTATCTTGCTCCTTCATCTGCGGTGTGTTTTTCTGTCTTCTCATTTTACTTATCTTACTGTGTTTGGGGTCTCCTTTTTGCAGGCTGCAGGTTCATAGCTCCCGTTGTTTTTGGTGTCTGTCCCCAGTGGCTAAGGTTGGTTCAGTCGGTTGTGTAAGCTTCCTGGTGGAGAGGACTAGTGCCTGTGTTCTGGTGTATGAGGCTGGATCTTTTCTTTCTGGTGGGCAGGTCCACATCTGGTGGTGTGTTTGGGGGTGTCTGTGGACTTATTATGATTTTAGGCAGCCTTTCTGCTAATGGGTGGGGTTGTGTTCCTGTCTTGCTAGTTGTTTGGCATAGGATATTCAGCACTGTAGCTTGCTCATCATTGAGTGAAGCTGGGTGCTGGTGTTGAGATGGAGATCTCTGGGAGATTTTTGCCATTTGATATTATGTGGAGCTGGGAGGTCTCTTGTGGACCAGTGTCCTGAAGTTGGCTCTCCCACCTCAGAGGCACAGCACTGACTCCTGGCTACAGCACCAAGAGCCTTTCATCCACATGCCTCAGAATAAAAGGGAGAAAAAGTAGAAAGAAAGCATTAGTAGAAGTAGAAAGGAAGGAGGCAGGGAGGGAAGAAGGAAAGAAGGAGGGAAGGAAGGAAAAAGAGAAAGAAGGAAGATAAAGTAAAATAAAATAAAGTAAGATAAAATATAATAAAGTTATTAAAATAAAAAAATAATTATTAAGAGAAGAAAAAAACCAAAAACAAAAAAGAGGACGGATAGAGCCCTAGGACAAATGGTGGAAGCAAAGCTATGCAGACAAAATCTCACATAGAAGCATACACATACACACTCACAAAAAGAGGAAAAGGGGAAAAAATCATAAATCTTGTTCTCAAAGTCCACCTCCTCAATTTGTGATGATTCGTTGTCTAAAGGAGGGAAGGAAGGAAAGAAAGAACGAAGATAAAGTAAAATAAAATAATGTTATTGAAAAGTAATTATTAAGAAAAAAATTTAAAAAACAAAAAACAAACAAACAAAAAAATAACGCACGGATAGAACCCTCGGACAAATGGTGGAAGCAAAGCTATACAGACAAAGTCTCACACAGAAGCATACACACTCACAGAAAAAGGAAAAGGGGAAAAAATCGTAAATTTTCCTCTCAAAGTCCACCTCCTTAATTTGGGATGAATCGTTGTCTCTTCATGTATTCCACAGATGCAGGGTACATCAAGTTGATTGTGGAGCTTTAATCCGCTGCTTCTGAGGCTGCTGGGAGAGATTTCCCTTTCTCTTCTTTTTTCTCACAGCTCCCAGGGGCTCAGCTTTGGATTTGGCCCTGCCTCTGCGTGTAGGTCCCCGGAGGGCGTCTGTTCTTCACTCAGACAGGGTGGGGTTAGAGGACCAGCTGATTCCGGGGCTCTGGCTCACTCAGGCCGGGGGGGGAGGGAGGGGCACGGAGTGCGGGGCAGGCCTGCGGCGGCAGAGGCCGGCGTGACGTTGCACCAACCTGAGGCGCGCCGCGCGTTCTCCGCGGGGAGTTGTCCCTGGATCCTGGGACCCTGGCAGTGGCGGGCCGCACAGACTCGCCAGAGGGGGTGTGGATAGTGACCTGTGCTTGCACACAGGCTTCTTGGTGGTGGCAGCAGCAGCCTTAGCGTCTCATGCCTGTCTCTGGGGTCCGTGCTTTTAGCCGCGGCTCGCGCCCGTCTCTGGAGCTCCTTTAAGCAGCGTTCTTAATCCCCTCTCCTTGCGCACCCAGGTACATGGGGGGTTTCTTGCCTTTTGGGAGGTCTGAGGTCTTCTGCCAGCGTTCAGTAGGTGTTCTGTAGGAGTTGTTCCACGTGTAGATGTATTTCCGGTGTATCTGCTAGTGTTGGAGGGTCTCCTGCAGAGGCGGGGGGTGGCTGTGTCTCACCGTGGGGACAAGGACACTGGCAGCAGAAGTTCTGGGAAGTACTCCTTGGCGCCAGCCCTCCCAGAGTCCGCCATTAGCCTCACAAAAGAGCCTGATTTTGTACTTTGATCTTGTATCTAGCAGCATCGCTAAACTCATTTATTTTTATTTATTTATTTATTTTTGGCGGTATGCGGGCCTCTCACTGTTGTGGCCTCTACCGTTGCGGAACACAGGCTCTTGACACACAGGCTCAGCGGCCATGGCTCACAGGCCCAGCCGCTCCACGGCATGTGCGATCTTCCTGGACCGGGAACCTGTGTCCCCTGCATCGGCAGGCGGACTCTCAACCACTGCGCCACCAGGGAAGCCCTAAACTCATTTATTAATTGTAATAGTTTTTTTAGTAGATTACTTGGGATTTTCTACATTCAGGGTTATGTCATCTGGAGGTAGATTTACTTCTTCCTTTGCTGCCTGGATGACTTTTCTTTTTCTTGTGTGATTGACTTGGTTAAAGTTTGCAGTACAAGGTTGAATAGAAGTGGTGAGAGTGGACATCCTTGCCTTATTCCTTATCTTAGAGGGCAAGCATTTGGTCTTTTACAATTTAGTATGATAGCTATAGATTTTTTGTAGCTGTCTTTTATCAGGTTGAGGAAATTTCTTTCTATTCCTAGTTTGTGTGTACCTTGTATGTGTGTGTGTGTGTGTGTGTGTGTGTGTGTGTGTGTTTTAATTAATTAATTTATTTATTTTTGACTGCATTGGGTCTTCATTGCTGCGCGCAGGCTTTCTCTAGTTGTGGTGAGCAGGGACTACTCTTTGTTGTGGTGTGCGGGCTACTCATTGTGGTGGCTTCTCTTGTTGCGGAGCAAGGGCTCTAGGTGCGCAGGCTTCAGTAGTTGTGGCACGTGGGCTCAGTAGCTGTGGCTCATGGGCTCTAGAGTGCAGGCTCAGTAGTTGTGGTGCACAGGCTTAGTTGCTCCATGGCATGTGGTAATCTTCCTGGACCAGGGCTCGAACCTGTGTCCCCTGCATTGGCAGCTGGATTCTTAACCATCGCGCCACCAGGGAAGTCCCCTGTATGTATTTTAATCATGAAAGAGTGCTGGATTTTATCAAATACTTTTTATGTGTCTATTGAAATAATCATGTGATTTTTGTTCTTTATTCTATTGATGTGGTACATTACATAAATTGATTTTCAGATGTTCAACCAACCTTGCATACCTGGGATAAATCCCACTTGGTTGTGGTGTATGATATTTTTTGTTTGTTGAAGGATTCGGTTAGCTAGTAGTTGTTTTATTTTTTCGACCGTGTCGTGTGGCTTGTGGAAGCTTAGTTCCCTGACCAGGTATTGAACCCAGGCCACGGCAATGAAAGCAGCAAGTCCTAACCACTGGACCACCAGGGAACTCTAGTTAATACTTTAAAAAAATTATTTATTTTTGGCTGCATTGGATCTTCGTTGCTGCACACGGGCTTTCTCTAG
This sequence comes from Phocoena phocoena, assembly GCF_963924675.1. NCBI lineage: Eukaryota > Metazoa > Chordata > Mammalia > Artiodactyla > Phocoenidae > Phocoena > Phocoena phocoena. The sequence continues at coordinate 82,836,758 of NC_089220.1, read as the reverse complement.
CTGCAGCTGATGGGGGTTACTCTTTGTTGTGGTGTTCAGACTTCTCATTGTGGTGGCTTCTCTTGTTGCGGAGCACAGGCTCTAGGCACACGGGCTTCGGTAGTTGTGGCACGTGGGCTCAGTAGTTGTGGCTCATGGGCTCTAGAGCACAGGTTTAGTCATTGTGGTGCACTGGCTTAGTTGCTCTGCGGCATGTGGGATCTTCCTGGACCAGGGCTCAAACCTGTGTTCCCTGTATTGGCAGGCGGATTTTTAACCACTGTGCCACCAGGGAAGCCCTAGTTAATACTTTTTGAAAGGAGTTTTGCATCTATATTCATAAGGGATATTCATATGCAGTTTTCTTTTTCTTGTGATATCTTTGTCTGGCTTTGTTATCAGGTTAAAATTGTTATCAGGTTAAAATAGAATGAGTTGACAACTGTTCCCTTAGGTTCTGTTTTCTAGAAGAGTTTGTGAAGGATTTGTGTTAATTCTTTAAATATTTGGCAGAATTCACTGGTAAAGTCTGCACTTTTGGTGGAACCTGCTCTGGTGAAGACCTCCACTTTTCTTTGCGGGAAATTTTTTGTTTACTAACTCAATCATTTCATTAGTTACAAGTCTCTTCAGATTTTCTATTTCTTCAGTTAGTTTAGGAATTTGTTAGTTAGTTTAGGTATTTGTTCATTTCAGCTAAGTTATCTAATTTGTTAGTACTGAAGTTTTTCCTATTATTCCCTTATAACACTTTATATTTCTGTAAAGTTTATCATTCCATTCCTAATTTCAGTAGTTTGAGTCTTCTCTCTTTTTCTTTGTCAGTCCAGCTAACAATTTAACTTTGTTGATCTTTTCAAAAAGCCAACTTCTGATTTTATTAATTTTCTGTATTTTTTTCTACTCTTTATTTCCACTTAATTTTTATTATTTTTCCCCCATCTGCTTGCTGTGTTTCATTTCTTCTTCTTTTCTAGTTTCCTAGGTTGGAAGATTAGGTGGTTGATTTGAGATCTTTTTTTACCATAAGCACTTAGAGCTGCAGATTTCCTTCTAAGCACTATTTTAACTGCATCCCATAAGTTTTGGTATTCTGCGTTTTTATTTTCATTCATCTCAAGTACTTTTCAATTTCCCTTGTGAGTTTTTTTTCTTTGACCTATTGTTTATTTAGGAGTGTGTTTTATTTCCACGTATTTCCCAAATTTCTTTTTGTCATTGATTTTTTAATTTAATTACTGTGGTTAGAGATATAATTTATGTGATTTCAAACTTTTTAAATCTATTGAGGATTGTTTCATGGCCTAGCATATCACCTATTTCTGTAGAATGTTCTATCTTCACTTCAAAAGATTTTGCTGTTGTTGGGTGGAGTGTTCTCTAGATGTGTGTTAGGCCTACTTGGTTTGTAGTATTGTTTAAGTTTCTATGTGTCTGGATTTTCTGCTCAGTTTTTCTATTCTCTGTTGAAAGGTCCTCAGCTGTTATTGTTGAATGTTCTATATCTCCTTGAAACTCTGTCAGCTTTTGCTTCATGTATTTTGGGATTCTGCTCATCCCAAAGGGAGGGAGTGAGGATTGACTGGAAAGGGGCAATGAGAGAATTGTATGGAATATTATATATTGTTTTGGGGGCTGGACACACTGCTGTGTATAATTGTCAACAGTTATTGAACGGAGCACTTAAAATCTCTGCATTTCGTTTTATGTAAATTTACCTCAATTTAAATATTATTTAAAAAAAAGAAAGTAAAAGGATAGAAAAAAATATATCATGCAAGCAGTAGCCATAAAAGAACTGGCTATACTAATATCATAAAAAAAGATCGCAAGACAAACACTGTTATTTGAGATAAAGAGAGACATTTAAAAATGATAACAGGTTGTTCCATTAGGAATATATAATAATTATAAACATAGACACCTCTGTATTTCTTGTTCTGATCACAATAGATTTTTTTTTTTTTCTTGTTCTAGATTTTGTAATGAATGAAACCATGCAGTATGTATTCTCTCGTGTCTGGCTACTTTCTTTCCACACAGTATATATATATATATATATATATATATATATATATATATATTTTGTGGTATGCGGGTCTCTCATTGTTGTGGCCTCTCCCGTTGCGGAGCACAGGCTCCGGACACGCAGGCTCAGCGGTCATGGCTCACGGGCCCAGCCGCTCCACGGCATGTGGGATCTTCCCGGACCGGGGCACGAACCCGTGTCCCCTGCATCGGCAGGCAGACTCCCAACCACTGTGTCACCAGGGAAGCCCCTCCACACAATATTTTTAAGAGTCATCCGCATTGCTGCATGTATCAGTAGCTTATTTCTCTTTATTGCTGAGTAATATGCCATTAAATAAATAGAACCTAACACAGTTGCAGATCTGCCCTCTCCAGAGGAGCTGTTCGTAGTTTCTCTCTACTTGCAGATGGGGACACTGAGGAAACTTCAAGAGCATTAGTTCTTTCCTTACTGACTTTGATCTAACTCATGAGGGCAGCTCTCAGAGCCTGGAGGAGGATGGATGGCATGGGGAGCTTGGAGGGTCCTGGTTACCCCCACATCCTCTGCCCCAACTCCCACACATCTCAGCCACACACCTGGTCTCAGGTGTAGTGCAAAAACATACTGGATTAAGAGATAGAGGATGTACTGTCCTGTTCTATCTTCATCATTATTTAGTTGAACAAGGTTCACCCCTTTTCTGGATCTTCTTTCCCCTCTATGTAATGAGGAGCTTGACTTGGTCATCTCCAGGGTGCCTTCCATTTCTGATTCACTGTTCAGTTGTTAGTCAGTGATAAATAGTTTGAAATCATTTATGAATCACTTTTCTAGTAAAAGCAATTTTAACTAGACTCTTTTGCAATGGTAACGGTCTACAAAAGAGAAGAACAACAAAAAGTGGAGAAGTTGGGCTTCCCTGGTGGCGCAGTGGTTGAGAGTCCGCCTGCCGATGCAGGGGACACGGGTTCGTGCCCCAGTCCGGGAAGATCCCACATGCCGTGGAGCGGCTGGGCCCGTGAGCCATGGCTGCTGGGCCTGCACGTCCGGAGCCTGTGCTCCGCAACGGAAGGGGCCACAACAGTGAGAGGCCCGCGTACCGCAAAAAAAAAAAAAAAAAAAAAAAAGTGGAGAAGTGATCCTGGAATGCTAATTTTTCCCACCTCACAGTTGTGATAGGTATTGATACTTAGCCTCAGTTATTAAGGAAAATAAGTGTCTTCCCAAAAGTCTCCTGACTAACAGTGCAGGAAAGAGTACAGTCTGTCAGGAAACCAAGAAATCAAATGACTTGATAAAGGAATTAAGATTCTTAATGTTTGCTCTGGTTTGTAGATTTGGAAGTTAAAAGTAACCTTGGAGAGTTTAGAGTGAAATAGAAATGGATTATACTTAAGGTTAGATTTATGTAAGAAATAGTGAGGAAAGTACCGGCTATGACTGGTTGTGATCTGGATTTTAGTTTGGCACTTCCATCTGAAAGATGTATACTCTTGGTTTAATTCCTTACCATCTTTGAGCTAGTGTCGCCTGTGCAAAAAGAAAGGAGCCGAACCAGATGATGGCTAAGGTTTAGCCCCTTTCAGTTCTAACATTTGGCATTTACGATCATAGCGTGCAAACCTGCCAAAACCCATGAAGATGTGCACTGACCAGTCCAAGAGCAGCCTCCAGAAAGGCAGCCCCAATATCCAGCAGCATAGAATTAGTTAAAACCACAATGGATGATTCATAAACAGAATATTAAGCTGTGGAAGACTACATAAGAGAAAGGAAAAATGTCCATGGCATATTATCAAGTGGAAAAGCAGACCACAAAACATTACTGGTGTTGCCTACTTTTAAAAATGTGTATATATATATATATATATATATATATATATATATATGTATGTGTATATATATATATATATATGTATGTGTGTGTGTGTGTGTGTTACACACACACGTGCAATTCTGAAATAATGGACACAAAATCTGATTATCTCTGAATGGTGGTTAATAGAATGTTTTCATTTTTTCTACCTATATTTTAACAAGAAATGTATATATATTATGTGATAAGGAAAACAAAATTATTTTTTAATGTGAGAAGAAGCAGTAAGAAAAAGTTTTGGGTCAGTGTTCTTGCTTTAGTGTCCATATGAGTTCGAGTACCATATTGGCCTGAGAGGTGTAAGGAAAAGCCTTACAGAGTACTTGAAGTGTAGAAAGGGTGTGGGAACAGACTGCCCACACGTGCCATCTTTTTTTTTCTTTTAATTGAAGTATAGTTGCTTTACAATGTTGTGTTAGTTTCTGGTGTATAACAAAGTGATTCAGTTACATATATGTGTGGATGTGGGGTGTGTGTGTATATGTATATGTATATATATATATATATATATACACACATATATATATTCTTTTCCGTTATGGTTTATTACAGAATATTGAATGGAGTTTTCTGTGCTGTACAATAGGGCCTTGTTGTTTATCTATTTTATATATAGTTTATATCTGCTAATCCCAAACTCCCAATTTATCCCTCCCCCAGCCCCTTTCCCCTTTGGTAACCACATTTTTGTTTTCTGTCTGTGAGTCTATTTCTGTTTTGTAAATTAAGTTCTTTTGTGTCATATTTTAGATTCCATATGTAAGTGAGATCATATGGTGTTTGTCTTCCTCTGTCTGACTTACTTCACTTAGCATGATAATCTCTAGGCCCATCCATGTTGCTGCAGATGCGTGCCATCTGCTTTGAATAACAGGACTTATCAAGAAGGGAGAATGGCTTCTTCCCTCCAGCTAGGTGCAGGGGGGGGGGTCTCTGAGTTGAGAACGTTTGCTTCAGAGTGGGGTTCCAGGGCTGCTCATCCCCCATCCAGTGGGCAGTGCTGTGCTGGCTCCCCAACAGGGTCTCAGAGGGCCCTCCCAGAAGAAAGAGCATTGTTTAAATGGAAGCATGTCCCAAACACATTTCTCACTGGTACAGAATCAAGTCGATTATGTAAACCTGGCTCCTTGTTGTACAAATTGGAAAACTAATGCTCAAAATGACTAAGTAGTTAGCCTCAAGTCTCCCAGCTAGTTAATAGCAGAGCTGAGGTTAGAATCCAGATCGGTTTATTCTTTGGGCAGTGACTTCCTTCACATCCTGTTTCCTTGCTTTCACATCTCGTGTCTTACAGACCCTCAGCACAGCCAGGAAATATATCTGGAAGTGGAAAAGGAAACCAAAAATTAAGGTTATATTCTGGAAAGCCCCTAAGAACAAATTTTCTGTGATTACATGATTGAAATGATAAAAGAGATACAGTGAACCTCCTCCCCATAAAACCTTGTAATAACATTTTCTTTTTTTTTTAACTGTTAATTGTTACTTCCCTTTAAAAGGCATATTACTGCCGTGAAATCATCATAAGCTGGTTGTAAACAACCGTCAATACATGAGGAGCGCTTGCTTAATAGGAATTCTTGTGAAAAAAGGCGAGAGGAATTCATTACATTTTCCCAACACCAGTTAGCATTGAAACTCAGCTCGTAAACTGTTATTCCTTTCCTGAGCTATAGATATAGACAAAGTGGTATTGTCTTGATCACAAGACAAAACAGTCCCACTGTACCCTTCACTTTAAGACCATATCCAGAATATCATCCCTAGTCATGAGCATCACTTAGAGGCTTGAGGGGCTGGCACATTTGCAAACTTCACACCGATCAGTGGGCTCTTGGTGGGAGTACAATGTGTGTGTCCAGATAGCAGATGTGTGAGGGGTATAGAAAGGAGAAGAGAAGGCAGATTGATGGTAAAAGGATGAAATTTTCAGAGAGGAAGAATTGACTCAACCCAAGGAAGACGTTCCTAATAATCAGCGGTCTCCGTCATGGAGGGATTTACATAGGGGTCTATGACTGTTGCTTAAAGATACTGGAGAGAAATTTCCTGCCCTGGGAGGGTGATGGGGTGGTGGTGGAGATTTGAACTACATCACCTTTCTTTTTCCTCCCAACCATGAGAGATTACAACTCTGAGGCAACAGACTGTGCAGAGATTTCTAAGACAAGGGCAGAAACAGCAGACATTAGAGTCAGGAGAAAAAAGGGAAACACCGTAGTTTGGGTTAATGACAATGGCAGGAGACCACAAAGAGAAAAGGATCTTGAGGTCTTACTTACTGGTTGCTTTATGCAGATTTCTCCTCCTGGCCCTGGAGAAGAAAGGTTAATTCCTGCATGTCCAGTTCATCTTTTTTTTTTTTTTTTTCACCAAAAAAGGAAGGAAAATGCAATGAAGCACATTTTGAAAATAGTTTATTGTATCTGGCCTGATAAATCACTACGTTATCTGTTCATTAATTATATTCCATCTTTTAAACTCTAGGAGGATTTCTGATCAGTGACTGACATCTCTGTAAGCCCTTATCAAACACATAGTGCATACCTAAGAAGATGTGTTCTATCAAAACCCACTAGTGTGAAACCAAGGAGGAACAGATCTACTTGCAGGAAGGGTGTTGCAGTTCACTTAAATTTTTCTCAGCGCTTACCAGGCTAGTTAGGCTCCAAAGAGATTGAGATTTTGAGGACAGTTTCCATACTCAAATTAAGTGCCCACATTTATGTGTGGTAATGCTCAATGTCTGTCAGGCTTTGAACTTGATTACTCAGTTGACTATGAGCACCAGAGAATCGAGAAGAAGAGATTGAAGTTTCCAAGGTATATCTTTTATGCATAAAGTCTTTATCAGATGTGAACCCCAACTTGTACATCAACAATTGTCCCACTGGTTGAATGAAAAAATGTGTATAAATATTACTTCCCAAAAATCTTGAGCTAGTAATTACAAACTGTCACAATAATCACAGTAACATTTTATTAAGGGTGATGCTATGTGGAACTCTATATGGACTGAGCTAATGAAGAGGATCCCTATCCTTGGGGTTATGTTAGCTCTCAGCTTAGAAGACTTACATAAAAATGTCCATCACCCCAGAGATAACACTCTGGAGACAGCCACGTTATTATTACAAAGCTCAGAGAAACAGATATTTAGATCACGAGCAAGAAATGAAGGTGGTGAAAGAGTGTCTGCTCGTGAAAAAACCAAAAAAAATCCCTAACCTCCACAGTTTATTGATAATAGAGTAAGAGGATCCTGGTTACTCAGGGCTCAGGAAACCATGGATGCATAGGCTTGGATCTTTTATTATCACATGGGCCTCTGGGTTAGATTGGGATTCAAATGAAGCAGGTGATGGGAAGAAGGCAAAAATCAAATGACCCAGTAGACCTAATGGTGTGTCTTATTGTCATATTGTGAAAGTCCTACCAGTTTATTTTTGGTGAATGGGTAGAAGTTTAGAATCTATTTATGGGGCTCAGTTATTACCCAGGAGGAAAAGATGTTCTTTAAAGCAGGAGCAACATAAATATCTTTGGATTTATTGAGTCAGTTTTCCTTGCTAAATGCTGGTTTTAGAACTTCCCACAGAGACATCTGCCCAGGTTGGTTAACCCTTGTGGGGAAGTGCAACTTCATGGGGTCCTTGTTATCACCCCCTTCTCCAGCTTCTAGCACTTTGGGATAGGAGGAGAAGTTACAATAATGATGACAGTGATGATTGACGAATATAATAATAATAGCTTCAGTTTTGAGGGCTCACTATGTGTCAAGGGCTGTTAAAGAAAAAACAATTTGTAAAACTTAAGAGTTCTTAACGGTTAACTTTGCGCTCACGTCTTATGACTGCGGCAGCTACTGATGGCTCATCTTTCCACTATGAGCTTTGATCGTGTTGTTATTTCACACACAATGCTGATAACTTCATACATTTCCATGTTTAAGCTCAAGCAAAACTCCACCATTTGCTTGACCTGAACATTTCCTTGTCCATTTATGTAGTGAACACTTTTGTGAGGAAACAGGACCTGGCCAGTTACTTTATGGTCCTGGTCCCACTGAGTACACACTGCTCAGGCATTAAGGTCCCCACGCAGTGCCAGCCTTCTGATGGGAAGAGGCAGAGAGACTTCACACTGCTTCCAAGGATGCCTGCGTGTGTGTGTGTGCATATGTGTGTGTGTGTGTGTGTGTGTGTGTGTGTGTGTGTTATGGTTGGAGAGCACTGGGCCAGGAACTGCTCAAGCACGGCCAGCTCTTTGTCATCTCATAGGTATCTTCTCTGCACCCCAACAAGTGTGTCAGCGAGAATAGGCTGTGCATAAAGTCTGGGCTTTCTCTTTGATTTTAGAATATAAGTGGGAAGATTCTAGAGTCCACTTTGATGGCTGAAGCATAATGGTTGACAACACTGGCTTTGGAATGAGATTCAGTTGAGTATGTAAGCTCTCTAAGGTTCTTCCGTAATAGGGGGATAATGCTTTCTATTTCATGGGTTTGTGGTGTGGATTAAAGGAGGTTAAGTGTACTGTTCATTGCTTGCTTGATTATAGCTGGCTCTCCCAATTCTTGTAGGTCTCTGCTATTATATTGCCTCCTTACAAGGACTTCCTTCCTACTCCTTGTAAAATGTACTCTACCCCTCTCCCCATAACTTCCTGGCACCTTACTCTGCTTTAGTTGTTTTTACAGTATATATCATTAGTCAAAATACATGTCTATGTTTGCTTTCTATTTTTTTTTTCCTTTACTCTTTCTGTCTCCCTCACTAGAACATAAGTTTTATGAGGGCTGGGACTTTTTAGCTTTGTTCTCTCCTGGAAGAGGCATGGCACATAGTAGGTGCTCAACAAATGTGTTGAATGAGTAAATGGATGGAGGAGATGAATGAATGTGAAATGCTTTGTGCAGTGGCTGGCACGTAATGAGTGCTTGACAGATTGAAATTTCTGCTACAATTACATGTGGATTGGCACTGGGTAGAAAGTTCTTCTCTGGGGAGAGCTGTCATTCTACTTCTGGTTGAGCCAGACAGAATGTGGGTTGGTGATTGATGTATCATCATTGGTGATTGACGTATCATAATTTAGAGAATGTTATTAGGCTTGGGTGGTGTAGGGGTCAATAAACGGGATCTGGAGGAAATTCCTTAACTTTCCACACATGGAAACAAGGCAGTGTTTGCAGGTCACAGTGGGTTACTAGTAACATTCATTTGGGAGGTCACCACGGCCAAGGCGACCTTGGCCTGATCCCTGATACACATCATCTGCTCCCGCTTTCCCTTCTGTTACAGGAATAGGGAATGACCTTTTGCTTTGATGCTTCCCTTCTGGCCTAAACTTGCATAATGGATATTTATTTATTTTTAAATGTTGCCTACAAATAAGGTCACAAATACAGTCAATCCACTTGAACCTCTCTGTAGTGTTCCCTGGCTTCCATACTTATGATAAGCTCAAGAAATCTTCAGGGTGCAATTTTAATTTATATCCAAGGGACAATCTTTGCCCCTTCCACTTGGTTCCTGCAGACTCAATTCAAATATTTCTTCTTATGTTAGTCAGGGTGCTCGTGAAGCAGACGCTAAGACAGTATTAAACGATGCAAGAATTTTCTTGGGGGAAATGCTTGTGTAAAAGGACCCAGGGAGGGAAAAGCTGGGGTTAGCAGTCAGCTCACGATGTGGGCCTGACTCAGTGAAGGGGATCGAGAGAGAAGGGTTGGTAGAAGCCGGCTGGACTGCTCTGCCGTCTAAGGCAGCATCAGCAAAGCTACTGGGAAGTCCTTGTGTCTGAGTCAGCCAATGAAAGGATCTGCTGCCACCCAGGATGGAGTCCCCTATCATTGGCAGGGAGCAAGCCTTGGACTCATGGTGCAAACACAGCAATAGACTTAAAAGTGTAGCCGTTAGGGCCCTAGGTCGATTCCGTCCCCAGCAGAAGGAGGTCTGTGAGGCACATTCTCATGGTTACTGTACTCCATGAAGCTAGATGGTGCCATAAGCATCCCCTAAGCTGGTAGCTTTGCAATGTGGTACCAGGCTGCCAAGTGGGAGAGCTGGTATCAGGCCTCTCACTCAGGACAATGCAAGTTAAGTGGATCAACACAGATATGATACTAATAGAGAGTAGAGCCCCTTCTTCTAGCAACTACCCCAGCCGCAGTGGTTCTCCAATATTCCCTGACCCAAGAATGCATCACTCAAAATTGGTCTATGCCCTCTTAGAGTCCCCTGCATCCCTCTTCCCTAGGACACAAGCTTGCGCTCAGTAGGGCTGGGTCAGTACTAGTTCAGATAGTTACGGCCTCAGAGAACCAGCACCATGACCCACTCACAGAGGTCAGTCTTGGTGTACAGCTCTGCCCACCGGTCCAATCTCTTTCTACCATTACGTTTTCTCTTAAAGGGGATGGTAGCGCTTTCTTGTCCTGGGCCTTGGTTGGAGTCACCCAAGTCCACCCTGATGATTTTCCACTAAGGAGAATCTCAAGGAGCTGGACTTGCAGTCTCTTTCGCCTCGGAAGGACATTTGGGTTTCTTCTGAAAATTTCCTCATCCTCTCCCTAGCACTTAACATTTCTAGATCAACAGTTTACTTGTGGGGGAAAATGAGGAACACACGCTTCACTATAGCTGTACTGCACTTGCTAGCTGAGAATGAGAGCAGTTGAAATAACATCTCAGGTAAATATTTTCTATAGTCTGTTGAGAGTAATCCGTAACTGGAAGGGAAGTTACTTGGTGATGGGGTCAGCATTCCATTTTTGGAAGCTTTTTTGTGGGCTCAACTTTGTGGCCTCATACCTTTTCATTATTTCTCAACCTCTGGTTCAGGTGGCTTCTCAAAACCAGGAAGTCGTCCTCGTGCAGATTTGTGGAGCTGACTTCTGCTAAGTTCCTTTTGTTTTCCTAGAGTTTTGGTATAATGGGACTAGGTCTAACTAAACGAATCAAATGAATGGCTGACTTAATTCTCTGGGGCCCACTTTTTCCACTGACTGTCTAATTTGTCCGTAGGAAGACACAGCTGTCCCCAGGCAGCCCGTGTGCCCCAAAGCGAATGAGGAGAAGCCTTCCTGTGAACTTCAGAGCACACACTGGAGATGGGTGGGAGGGGGACTTTGTTTCTCTTTTGGCTTGTTGAGCTAAAAGGAAAGGAGCAACAAGCTCCTTTTTGAGCTTGTTGCTCCTCCCAGAATGGATGTAAATGGAGATGAAGGGATAAGACTTGTGACTAATTTCTCTGGGGAGCCTAAATATCTCCACTCCTGGCCCAGCGTATCGCCTCCCCCGTCTTCCCACTGCAAGATTCATAGCAGCTTTATGACATGTGTAAGGCCAGTTCAGGATGGGGATTAACTCAGTCCTCCCAGCGGTGGTATTCTTTCCATGATGGGGCTGACGCTCCGCCAGTGGAATCCCAGTGAGCCAAGGGGACAGGCGGTGTGTGTCAGGTTGATTCAGCTGAGGAAGTCGTGGCGTTGGGTTAGCCTTATAAGGCTTCAGTTCCGGTGGAAGTGAGGCTGTCTCAGCTTGAAAATTCAAAGCTCTGAGCATTCCCAGATGACATCTGTAGTTTTTCCAACACACATTTGGCCTCCGTGGAGCCTTGCAGCCCTTTGATTGTGCAATCACAACTTGGCAGCTTGTTTGTCCTGGGAAATATGTACATTTTCAGCTCTGACATCTCAGAAATAATCACTGAAGCATTTTTATTAGGGTGGTTTATCGTAAAGTTGGACCACTCCCACCAACATTTCTTGTAACCAGAACTAGGAAAGTGAAGACTTAGGGGGAGGAAGCTATTAGTGGAAGGAGGGCTGGCTGTGGAATTGGATAGACCAAGGTTCAAGTTCTGATTTCCTTATTTTATTTTTTTTTACTTGTTGAGGGACCTTAGATACTCAGGGGCTCAGCTTAATCTTCTGTAAAATGGAGAAAATAACATCGACCTTGCAGGGCTGTTGTGAGGATTAGATACAATGTAAGCTAAGAGTTAAGTAAATAAATGGACTCAGTAAGTTTTGTATAAATAAATATGTGATATGTGATGTGTGTGTGTGTGTGTGTGTGTGTGTGTGTGTGGTGATGGTCCTAGTGTAGAGAAGGGAGTCATTATAAGCTGATTGTATATGTCAGGGAATCTTAGCTCACTTTTTGGTCCTCAAGAGATCACACATATATACTCACACATGATTGCAGGCACACATACACATACCATGTGCACATATGCACGCACACATTCCTTGGAGACCTCAACTTCACTCTTAATAAATAATTTGCTTCCGGGCCTGGTCCAAGACTACATGTCTGTGAGTTATTCCTCAAACCTCCATACTATCTGGGAATGTCTGAACTGGGTTCCATGCTGATATCCACAGAGGCAATCCTAAGCGTTTCCTTTCAGCCATCAGCTTGTAGCAGGTACAATTAAAAGATGACCAATTGCTGGCTTCCCTGGTGGCGCAGTGGTTGAGAATCTGCCTGCCGATGCAGGAGACTCAGGTTCGAGCCCTGGTCTGGGAAGATCCCACATGCCACGGAGCAACTAGGCCCGTGAGCCACAACTACTGAGCCTGCGCGTCTGGAGCCTGTGCTCTGCAACAAGAGAGGCCACGATAGTGAGAGGCCCGCGCACCACGATGAAGAGTGGCCCCTGCTTGCCGCAACGGGAGAAAGCCCTCACACAGAAATGAAGACCCAACACAGCCAAAAATAAATAAATAATAATTTAAAAAATGAATATCTGCTAAAAAAAAAAAAATGACCAACTCTTTTGCTAATATCTAAGATCTGAAGACAGAGATTCTGAACCCTAGTTTGAGACGTCTGGGAAATATTTTTCTCCAACTCTTGGAATACTTCCCTGTCATTGCAGCATTCATATTGTTTCCAAATAGAGTTTATGATGAACCTTCTTTGGCACAGTGAGAAAAGATACAGTCCCTTTCATTATGAAGTCTCCATGCCAAATATTGGTCACCAGCTTCTTAGCATATTTAGTAAAAGACTTGATGCCTCATAATGATGGAACGGAGCCCTAAGCAATATACTGGAAAGAAAAAGATAACTCCTGCCTCGAAGAAACCCTTCAACTTCGACTTGTCATTTCTTTGAGCTATTAATATGTTAAACTTTAATTATTTAATTAGCGAATTGATTAAGCAAAATAGTTATTAATAATCCACTATATTCTAGGCACTGTGGAAGTGCTGGGAATACAGTGATGGATGTGACAAAGAAAATTGTCTTTTATGGAGACTATAGTCCATGAGTTAAGAAACAAGGTGCAAAGGGCTGGGGGGAAGAAGTATAGGGCACTGTGAGAGCCGGAGGCAGGGCACTGTGTCTAGACTTTTGGAAAGAGAAAGCAAAGCATAGCGGGGGATCTAAGACTGATTTAGTGTGGATGGGTCCTGAGCACAAAGGAGAAAGTGGCCATGCGTAAAGCTGTAGAAAGGAGGCGGGGCCCGATCACCAAATCTCCCAGGACCTGAAGCCACCGTGAAGAGTTTGGAGTCTATTCTGAGGTACTGGGGAATGTATGAAGGATTTAGAGTGTTTGTAATGGGGAAGGAAGATCAGCATTTCATTTCAGAAAGATCAGTCTGGTGACAATGTAGAGTATGGGTTGGAAGGGTTTAAGTCTGGAAACTGGGAGGATATTTGGGATTTGTTGCTGTGATCTGTGCAAGAGGTGATGGTGGCCTCGACTTTGGCAGTGGAAATAGAAAGGAGTAATGGACTGACAAGGTTATTTAGCAGAAAGAATCAAGGGGACTTGGTAATTTACTGGATGGACAGACTGAAGAAAGGAAAGAAGATAAGGATGATGCCAACTTTTCTAACTTAAGCAACCAGGTATAGGATGGTACCGCTTACTGAGACGGGAGGCATAAGAAGAGCAGGTTTAGGGGAAAGAGTGAATTGCATTTTGGACACATTGAGCTTGAAGTGGCTCCGAAATCAAGGAGAGGTGTTACATCAATTTTTTTTTCCTTTTTTTTTGGCCATGTGGCCTCTGCGATCTTAGTTCCCTGACCGGGGATCGAACCTGTGTCCCCTGCAGTGGAAGTGTGGAGTCCTAACCGCTGGATCGCCAGGGAAGTCCCTCAAGGGGAGATGCTGAGTACTCAGTGGGCTATTCAAATCTGAAACTCTGAAGAAATGTCAAGCCTATAAATATAGATTTGGAAGTTTATCAACAAATAGGTGGTAATTCAAGCCAGGAGAATTCACCTAGTAAGAGGGAGTGGAGTGAGAAGCAGACCAAGGGCAGATCCTGAGGAACGTAACAGATCAGAGATGGGCAAGGGAAGAGAAACAGCCAAAGGAGACAAGAATCAGCACCCAGAGAAGTAGGAGAAGAATGGGGAAGTGGGAGCAGGAGGGTGGGGAAGGGAGGGTTTCAAGGAGGTAGTGGTCACATGTGTCTCGTGCAAGTTAGAGGTCAAGGGAAAGACAGGAATTGAAAGTTTCCTTTAGGTTTTACAAAAGGAGTGTGGTGGTCGTGGTGGTTTACCTCGGCAATACGTGGAGTAGTGGTGAGGGAAGCCAGATTTCAGTGGGCTGATGGGAGGTGAACAGGTGGACAAATATGTGAGAGCAGTGAGCTAGGGCAGTAGCTAGAAGGGCACAAGGGAGAGAGCAGGTTTACTTCTTTTCTCCTTATCTTTATTCTTCCTATTTATTTTTTCAAGTTAGGGGAGGCTTGAGAGTATCTAGATACTACCTAAAAGGAGCTGCTAGGGAGAAGTTGAGCTATGAGAGAGCTAACTGACAGAGGGGGGCCCTGAGAGGGAGAGGGGAAATCCCAGATCACCTGTAGAGGAATTAGCCCCATAAGGGGCACCTTTTCCACTGTAAAAAAGGAAAAGGAAGGATGTATACAAGCTGGTATTGGTGGCTGAAAATATAATTTTTCCTGTCCTCACCTTCCCCTACCCCAGATCATGGCCCCTTACTTTCAGCTTTATCTTCATATTTATATATAATTTTAAAGTACAAGGATTTATTTACCTGGGCATTTCCCCTTGTGTCTTTAATGACTTTAACTATATGTTCTGGAGGTCTGGGCATCTGTTGGTTAACTTTGTCATGCAAGGGAGTATCTTGTCTCATTCACCTAGTACTCTAACTGGCTGTGCAAATCAGCCACAGACACTAGTCAGCACTTTACGTGGGTTGGTGCTTCATCCTTCGTTCTTGAAAAATGCTTCAAGAGCTATTTTCAGCTCATGAAGGGAAGGGAGTCTAGGTTAGATTGCTTAGGCAGTTTGAAAGCGTGGCAAGTATAAGACTTGTCTTTTGGGGAATGATTTCCTTTAAAGTCATTTAGTTGGCTTGGCTCTAAGTGGCTTTATGTCTTAGGGTAGGACTATTCCAGGGGCAGTGCAGTGACACTGGAGCAAACAATTAGGTTCTATCCCCTATATAAATACTGCTTACATGTGTGAAGTTGGGCAACAGTGAGTGTGTTAAAGGCAACTTTGAATGGGGGAAAAAGATGCCAGTGTGGCCTCTGGTCAGTGTCCTGAAGCTGCTGTGGAAGATAAATGCCAAACCCTCAGGTGTCTTTACATCATCAGCTGTTGATGATGTAGAGCCTCCTTCTCTCCATCCCCCTGTAGTGCAGTTCGGGCTTCACCTAAAGTGTGCGGTCCAGGTGAGGAGCTAGATTATCCAGACCTTGAGGCACTCAATCCCTGGAAATCTGTAGCCAGGGGAGATTATTTCTGGCTGTTATCTGTGAGAGGACAGCCATGCCTGCGGCTACTCTCAACACGACTGAGCAACCTTCTCAAATCTTCATGACCGCTGGGTCTGGTTCTCACACTTGGCTGTACATTGGAATCGTCTAGGAAGTTAAAAAAAATTACTGATGCCCAGACCCCCACATATTCTGGTTTAATTGATCTGGGCTGTGATCAGGACACTGTGATTTAAAAACAAACTCTAACTGATTCTGATATGCAGCTAAGTTTAAGAACCACAGTTCTAAATCCCTGGAGCTTTTGAGAAATTGGTTGGGCTGGAGATCACAAGATGCAAGAGTACCACAGATAACTGATGAGTTCTTAAAAATACATTTTATTATTGGCAAGACATTGCAACATAACGGACTCCTATACACTTTTCTTTCAGGGCTGCATTCATGCTTATTTCCTGGAAACCCTTTGGGATGAAGGGTTTATTCATTACCATAGTTTATTGCATTTACTACCCCACACTGCAGGCATATTCACCAGTGTGGCACTTGGACAAAATGAAAGGGACTATTTCTAGAGGAAACAGTTTGTTTTCCATGTAAGTAGCTTCTGTGCAGAAGATGGAAACTAAGGCAAGGTACTACTTGGAGGGTCTGAATCTCATTTCAGTGGGTGAATTTAGAAATGGTTTCTTTATAAGATCAGTGTTCCTGAGGAAATGGGAGCGAAAGCAGGACCCCATGTAAACTCAAAACATGCAGAGCTATATGTTCAAGTTCTGTACTGCCTAATTCTAACCTGCCTGTGGAAATGAGCCAAGCCAGAGCCCAGGTTTTATTTGTTAACATGACTCTTAGTCCTAACATCTGTATAAGCTCTACAGGAAAGAAGATTGTAGTCATTTCTCTTGGAGCCAAATATGATTTATTTTTAGGTGAAATAAATAAAACCAAAACACGTCTTCTTACTTCATTCTCAATACTCCACGAGGTTAATCCAGCAACAGTGTGGTTCCTGGAGAGGGTGTCAGAGAGGACTGAAGGTCTGAGAAGGTCTTGTTCTTTGTGACTTGAACAAGTCTGGTCGTGAGCATACCTAACTTCTCTCCCTTTGGCTTCATCCTGCCCCAGCCTTTCCTTAGATCCCTTCAAAGGTTTACTAAAATGCTATTAAGAAAGAATCTTAGTCTTCTGTTGGTGAGAACAACTTCAGAACTGGTGGTTCTTCAGAAGAAAGTCTTTACATATGGAAAATAAAACTTTTCCCTGATGGACAACTCCTCTTGTTGCTTTAAGTTTCAGGTCGTTTATGCCATAACTGAGTTATTTATTTTCATTTTCTTCTTTGGCATGTGTATGACTGGTTTCGTCATTTCCTCAGCCTTAATTATTCAGAGTCATATTAGCACTTCTTAGAAGTTATGAGGTCATTTTACAGCTCTTCACAGCCTCGCCTTCTAGGAATTACATTAATCCGTCACTCAGATACTCTTTGAGAAGGAAGACATGGCCATTCATTAGAACCTCTCCTTCATACAACTTCAACTCCTTTGGGAGCCTTGCACTAAATGTGATAAGGACCAGTGCTTTTTGCGAATGTGGTCAACAAAATACATCTTCCTGACGTAATGGAGATTGAGATTTTACACAGGAAAGTTGGCTGTCATTTCATAATTCAACCCATGCTGCCTGCTGGACTGTCTCCTGGCAGCCATTCAGCCTTAGAGCTTTCTGTAGGAGAAGACATGACCAGAAACACTAGTCTCTGAATTCATTAAGCTAGAAATGTTGGCTGTTAGAATTTACAGGAGACCTTTTACATTTTTCATGGCAGGGCTCAGGGGCTGGGGTACAAGGCAAGGTTTTAGTCACAGAAAAACTGTGGGACCAGGCAGCAGTCTACAGGCACACCTCCTTTTATTGTGCTTCCCAGATAATGCATTTTTCACAAGCCGAAGGTTTGTGGCAATCCTGCGTCCAGCACGTCTATCAGCACCATTGTTTCAACAGCACTTGCTCGCTTCGTGTCTCTGTGTCACATTTTGGTGATTCTCATAATATTTCAAACTTTTTCATTATTATTATATTTATTATGGTGATCTGTGGTCCGTGATCTTTGATGTTACTATTGTAATTGTTCTCGGGTGCCACAAAACACATATAAAAACCATGAACTTAATTGATAAAATGTGTGTGTTCTGACTGCTCCCCCGACTGGCCTCTCCCTCTTCTTGAGCCTCCCTATTTCCTGAGACACAGCAGTGTTGAAATTAGGCCAATTAACAGCCCTAAGTGTTTAAGTGAAAGGAAAAGTTACACATCTCTTAATTTTAATTAATTAATTTTTAACATCTTTTTTGGAGTATAATTGTTTTACAATGGTGTGTTGATTTCTGCTTTATGACAAAGTGAATCAGCTATACGTATACATATATCCCCATATCTCTTCCCTCTTGCATCTCCCTCGCACCCTCCCTATCCCACCCCTCTAGGTGGTCACAAAGCACAGAGCTGATCTCCCTCAGTGCTTTGCGGCTGCTTCCCACTAGCTATCTATTTTACATTTGGTAGTGTATATATGTCCATGCCACTCTCACTTCGTCTCAGCTTCCCCTTCCCCTTCCCCCTCCCCAAAGAACCTAGGGGCAGGACAGGAATAAAGACATCTCTTACTTTAAATCAAATGTATAGATGATTACGCTTAGTGAGGAAGGCATGTTGAAAGCTGAGATAGGCCGAAAGCTAGACCTCTTGTACCAAACAGTCAGCCAACTTTTGAATGCAAAGAAAATGTTCTTTAAGGAAATCAAAAGTGCTACTCCAGTGAACATATGAATGATAAAGTGAAACAGCCTTATTGCTGATATGGAGAAAGTTTTAGTGGTCTGGATAGAAGATCAAATCAGCCACAA
Organism: Phocoena phocoena; assembly: GCF_963924675.1. Taxonomy (NCBI): domain Eukaryota; kingdom Metazoa; phylum Chordata; class Mammalia; order Artiodactyla; family Phocoenidae; genus Phocoena; species Phocoena phocoena. The sequence goes on along the minus strand of NC_089220.1, from coordinate 82,818,259 downwards.
CATTCCCTTAAGCCAAAGCCTAATCTAGAGAAAAGCCCTAACTCTTTTCAATTCTTTGGTGGCTGGGAGAGGTAAGGAAGCTGCAGAAGAAAAGTTTGAAGCTAGCAAGGGTTGATTCATGAGGTTTAAGGAAAGAAGTCATCTCTATAACATAGAAGTACAAGGCGAAGGAGCAAGTGCTGATATAGAAGCTGCCGCAAGTTATCCAGAAGATCTAGCTAAGATAATGAATGAAGGTGGCTACACTAAACAACAGATTTGTAATGTAGAAAAAACAGCCTTCTGTTGGAAGAAGAAGCCATCTAGGACTTTCACAACTAGAGGGAAGAAGTTTGATGTCTGGCTTCAAAAGTTCAAAAGGACAGGCTTACTCTCTTGTTAGGTCTAATGAAGTTGGTGACTTGAAGCTGAAGCCAATCCTCATTTACCATCCCCCAAATCCTAAGCCCCTTAAGGATCATGTTAAATCTATTCTGCCTCTGTTCTATAAATAGAACAACAAAGCCTGGATAGCAGCACATCTGTTTCCAACATGGTTTACTGACCATTTTAAGCCCACTGTGGAGACGCATTGATTCGAAAAAAAGATTCCTTTCAAAATATAGCTGCTCATTGACAATGCACCTGGTCACCCAAGAGCCCTGATGAAGACGTACAAGATTCACGTTGTTATCATGCCTGCTAACACAGCATCCATTCCGCAGCCCATGGATCAGGGAGGGATTTTGACTTTCAAGTCTCATTATTTTTGAAATACATTTTGTAAGGCTATAGCTGCTATAGATACTGAGTTCTCTGATGGATCTGTACAAAGCCAATTGAAAACCTTCTGGAAAGAATTAGTTATTCTAGATACCATTAAGAACATTTGTGACTTGTGGGAAGAGGTCAAAATATCCACATTAATATGAGTTTGGAATAAGTTGATTCCAACATTCAAATATCCAATAACCCTGTGTAACTTTGAGGGGTTCAAGACTTCAGTGGAGGTAACTGCGATGTGGTGGAAATAGCAAGAGAACTAGAATTCGACATGGAGCCTGAAGGTGTGACTGAATTTCTGTCACAGTGATGAATCTCCTCATCAAACTTGAACATATGAGGAGTTACTTCTTATAAATGAGCAATGATATTGGTTTTTTTGGGATGGAATCTACTCCTGGTGAAGGCGCTGTGAAGATTGTTGAAATGACAGCAAAGGATTTTGGATATGACATACACTTAGTTGATAAAGCAGTGGTAGGGTTTGAGAGGACTGACCCTGATTTTGAAGTTCTACTGTGGGTAAAATGTTATCAAACTGCATTGCATGCTACAGAGACATTGTTCATGAAAGGAAGAGTCAGTCTACGTGGCAAACTTCACTGTTGTCTTATTTTAAGAAATTGCTGCAGCCCCCCCCCCCCCCACCAGTCTTCAGCAGCCACCACCTGGATCAGTCAGCAGCCATCAACATGGAGGCAAGACCCTCACCAGCAAAAAGACTACAAATCACTGAAGGCTCAGATGATGGTTAGCATATTTTAGCAAGGAAGTATTTTTAAATTAAGGCGTAACACATTGTGTTTTTTTAGACACAATGCTTTTGCACACTTAAAAGACTACAGTGTATCATAAATGTAACTCTTATGTGCACTAGGCAACCAAAAATTTTGTGTGACTTGCTTTATTGTGATATTCGCTTTATTGTGTTAGTCTGGAACCAGACCCTTAATATCTCTGAGGTGTGCCTGTAGTTACAGGAAACACATAATTCAAGGCAAAAACACAACTTGCAACAAGATCAGCTTCTGCTGAACCGATGAACTCTTGAACTTCTCATTTTCCCTTTAGAGCATGTTTGAACTGAGGGTCTGTTGGTCTGACCTTACCAGTGGAGATTAAATGGCCCAGTGGTGAGAGTTGGTAGTAAGTAAATCCATGTATTGCTGTAATCAAAGAGTTACGCTTTTTTATGCTGTGGACCCCTTAGCAGTTGGAGAAGCCTATAGTACACTTCTCAGAAAAATATTGTTTTTAATTGAAAATAAGTATGTAGGCCATCTGTATGTCTTCTTTGGAGAAATATCTATTTAGGTCTTCTGCCCATTTTTTTTTAACATCTTTATTGGAGTATAATTGCTTACCATGATGTGTTAGTTTCTGCTGTATAACAAAGTGAATCAATTATACATATACATATATCCCCATTTCTCCTCCCTCTTGCATCTCCCTCCCACCCTCCCTATCCCATCCCTTTAGGTGGTCACAAAGCACCGAGCTGAGGTCCTTGTGCTATGTGGCTGCTTCCCACTAGCTATCTGTTTTACAGTTGGTAGTGTATATATGCCCATGCCACTCTTTCACTTTGTCCCAGCTTACCCTTCCCCCTCCCTGTGTTCTCAAGTCCATTCTCTAAGTCCGCGTCTTTATTCCTGTCCTGCCCCTAGGGTCTTCAGAACCTTTTTTTTTTTTTTTTTAGATTCCATATATATGTGTTAGTGTACAGTATTTGTTTTTCTCTTTCTGACTTACTTCACTCTGTATGACAGACTCTAGGTCCATCCACCTCACTACAAATAACTCAATTTTGTTTCTTCTTATGGCTGAGTAATATTCCATTGTATATATGTGCCACATCTTCTTTATCCATTCATCTGTTGATGGACACTTAGGTTGTTTCCAAGTCCTGGCTATTGTAAATAGAGCTGCAATGAACATTGTGGTACATGACTCTTTTTGAATTATGTTTTTCTCTGGGTATATGCCCAGCAGTGGGATTGCTGGGTCGTATGGTAGTTCTATTTTTAGTATTTTAAGGAACCTCCATACTGTTCTCCATAGTGGCTGTATCAATTTACATTCCCACCAACAGTGCAAGAGGGTTCTCTTTTCTCCACACCCTCTCCAGCATTAATCGTTTGTAGATTTTTTGATGATGGCCATTCTGACTGGTGTGAGGTGATACCTCATTGTGGTTTTGATTTGCATTTCTCTAATGATTAATGATGTTGAGCATTCTTTCATGTGTTTTTTTTTTTTTTCTTTCATGTGTTTGTTGGCAGTCTGTATATCTTCTTTGAAGAAATATCTATTTAGGTCTTCTGCCCATTTTTGGATTGGGTTGTTTGCTTTTTTAATATTGAGCTGCATGAGCTGTTTGTATATTTTGGAGATTAATCCTTTGTCAGGTGCTTCATTTGCAAATATTTTCTCCCATTCTGAGGGTTGTCTTTTCATCCTGTTTATGGTTTTCTTTGCTGTGCAAAAGCTTTTAAGTTTCATTAGGTCCCATTTGTTTATTTTTGTTTTTATTCTCATCACTCTAGGAGGTGGGTCAAAAAAAGATCTTGCTGTGATTTATGTTAAAGAGTTGTCTGCCTATATTTTCCTCTAAGAGTTTTATAGTGTCTGGTCTTATATTTAGGTCTTTAATCCATTTTGAGTTTATTTTTGTGTATGGTATTAGGGAGTGTTCTAATTTCATTCTTTTACATGTAGCTGTCCAGTTTTCCCAGCACCACTTATTGAAGAGACTGCCTTTTCTCCATTGTATGTTCTTGCCTCCTTTGTCATAGATTAGGTGACCAAAGGTGTGTGGGTTTATCTCTGAACTTTCTATGTTGTTCCATTGACTATATTTCTGGTTTTGTGCCAGTACCATACTGTCTTGATTACTGTAGCTTTGTAGTATAGTCTGGAGTCAGGGAGCCTGATTCCTCCAGCTCTGTTTTTCTTTTCAAGATTGCTTTGGCTATTCAGGGTCTTTTGTGTTTCCATACAAATTGAAAATTTTTTTGTTTTAATTCTGTGAAAAATACCATTGGTAATTTGATAGGGATTGCATTGAATCTGTAGATTGCTTTGGGTAGTATAGTCATTTTCACAGTATTGATTCTTCCATATGTGGAATCTAGAAAAATGGTACAGATGAACTTATTTGCAAAGCAGAAACAGAGACACAGATGTAGAGAACAAACTTAAGGATACCAAGAGGGGAAGGGGGGGTGGGATGAATTTGAATTGGGAGATTGGGATTGACATATATACACTACTATATATAAAACAGATAACTTATGAGAACCTACTGTACAGCACAGGAAACTCTACTCAGTGCTCTGTGGTGACCTAAATGGGAAGGAAATCCAAAACAGAAGGGATATATTTATACATATAACTGATTCACTTTGCTGTACAGCAGAAACTAACACAACATTGTAAAGCAACTCTACGCTAATAAAAATTAATAAAACAATAAAATAAGTATGTAGGATTACAAAGAATACTTTTTATTGAAATATAGTTGTTAAAACCCCCAAAAATTTAATATAGCAATATATGTGCCTATTCATTAATGCATTATATAACAGATCTATCAGTGGGTTTAGCAGCTATTGTTAATTTCAAATTAGTGATGCATAAATATGGTATTCTGAGATTTCTGTAGCAACTGTAATATGATGTGTGTGTTTAAAATGTGCAAAAGTTTCATGCACTCACAGAGGGAAGACCGTGTGAAGACAATGGAGGAAGATGGCCATATGTAAGCCATCTTTCTTTCTTTAGAAGAAACCAAACCTGCCAACACCTTGATCTTGGACTTCTAGCTTCTAGAATTGTGAGAAATTAATTTCTATTGTTTAAGCCACCTAGTCTTTATTACTTTGCTATGGCAACCCTAGAAAAGTAATACAATTGATAAAACCTTCAAGTGTTTTTTCTCTATGGTTTCACCAGTAACCAATTCTCGGGTTCCTTTCCTCAGCTCAAAAGAGGAGGATGCTGGTAGAAATGACCTCCTTCCTGTGAAAACCATGGATATTTTTGGGCAGTGGTTCTTAACTAAGGTCATAGATAGACTTCAAGCATTCTTATTATATTATTTCCTCACTTTTCTAGCAGTAGGGTACAGAACTTCCATAAGATTCTCAAAGGTTTATGACTTTCCAAAAGTGTGTAACCACCATTTTGGAATTTGTTGTATATTCTGAGACTCTCTACCTTGGCTCCAACTGCACACAGAGTGTGCCCGAGGTGTTTTGACCGTCCCTGCAGCTGAAGTTGTCCATTTACACGGTCCTTATAAGTGGGGCTGCCCATGTACTCTGAGACATATATAAAAGCTCAGAGAACAAAGTGAAGGCATTTATTTAGGTGTATGTTAAGAATAAAGCATGGCATTAGGTGTATAAATGTATAAGGCAATATCCCTAATGTCATATGCTGTGAGAGTTTCAAACCTCGACACTTTCGAGTTTTATAACCCATGAGTCCTGGCTTTTTTTTTTTTTTTTTGGCTGAGGCCATACAGATAGCTCTGCTATTCCTGACCCTGTGAACTGCCATGCACTTGCCAAGCCTATGGCCCACATGTGGGTCCGTGGAGCCCCACCCTTTTCACAAGAGTAACTTTGTATAAGCAGTTTCATGACTGGCCTGCTTTCAGGAGAGAGCTCCCAGCTCTCTCCTGGAGAGAGAGAGAGAGAAAAAAAAACATGGAGAGAGAGAGAGAGAAAAACAAAAAACAAAAACCTGACAATACCAAGTGCTGGTGAGGATGTGGAGCAACTGGAACTCTCATAATTGCTGATAGGGATGCAAAATGATGCTGCCCCTCAGAAAAAAAGTTTGGCATTTGCTTGTAAAATTGAACATACATTTACCATATGGCCATCAATCCCACACTTAGTTGTTTGCACAAGAGAAATGAAAACAGGTTTATATTAAACCCATATGCAAATATTTACAGAGATTTATTCACAACAACCTGGAAATGCAAACCACCCAAACGTTCTTCATTTGGGGAATGGATAAACAAGCCATGGGGCGTTCATGCCGTGGAATAGTACTCAGCAATAAGAAGATGAACTTTTCTATAAAAACGGCTTGGCTGAATCTCTGCTGTTTTATGTTAAGTTAAAGAAGCCAGGCTCAAGGCTCCATAGTGTATGATTCCATTTAGGTGATATCTGGAATAGGTAGAGTTGTAGGGACAGAGAACAGTTGGTATTGCCAGGGTTAAGAGTGAAGGGAATAACACACCATTGTAAAGCAATTATACTCCAATAAAGATGCTGAAAAAAAAAAAAGAGTGAAGGGAGGATTTGACTACCAATGGACATAACCAGTGATTTTTTAGGTGTAAAGGAACAGTTCTATATCCTGATTCTGGTGGTTACACGACTCCGTCAGAACTCACTGAACTATAAGCCAAAGAGAACTGATTTTACTGTATTTAAACTTAAAAATAAATTCAGAAAAGCAGAGAAAAAGAAAAAAAAAGAAAAGGAAGTATCTCCTGGCTGGAGCACAGCTAATTTCAGAGCCAAGAGGGAGCTCGAGGTCACAAGGGGACATTCCGCTCACTACTGCATGTTCCACTGGCTCTAGCCAGACCCTTGGTGTGGACAGGCAGTGGGAAGAACATGGCCATTTTCAGGGTGCAGAAGCCATAAAGTCTGACTCAGGAAACTAGAAACACAGATAAACCTTGGGAAACGGCAGTTGTGTATAGGAGGACAAATTGAAGTTAGGAACAGATATTTTGGTGTTCCCTTGTTGAGTAAGAACAACAGATCAGGGCTCATTGTGATTGGCCAAGAGGTCTGAAAAGCTGCTGGGAGGCTTCCAAAGCTTGGACCCTTCCCCGTGTCTTTCTTCTTTGCTAGCAATTCAGTGAGTAAATGCTGTGTCTGTAAAGGGAATCAACTCTTTGGGGAAATCAGGCTTTACGGCAGCAGATTTTAAGCCATTTTGTAAGAGTTGATAGGCTCTGCTTTTACTCTCAAATGTCAGGCAGGGGAAGAAGCATGTTATTATGGAGGGAACAGAGGGTTTCACTTTAAGCTTACTTGGGTTACTACAGGCTTCGTGATCTTGTGCCAGTTACCTACCTTCTCTGAGCCTCCATTTCCTCCTCTTGGATATAAGGTTGTTGTGGAGATCAGAGATGAGGCAGAATGAACTATTTCCGCCCCCCCCCCCCCCACACACACACACAACCCCAATCTGAAAGGGCTGGGAGAGCCATCCTTAACCAATATTCATCAGGAGCAGTTCAGGGTCAGAGCCACGTTCACAAGAGGGATATCCTTTCGTGATACGGGATGGAAGATAGATGGTGGTGAGGGGTGTCTCCGGAAAAATACAATGCCCGTCTTAGCATGGCAGCATGCATCTTAGGTAACTGGTGAGAAGTTCACTGTAACTCTTTTCAGTGGGAGGCTGGTCAGGAATGAGGGCCTGCTATCCTCCCGACCCCTGGACCAGGGTTTCCTCTTTTTGGCCTTTGGGTTTGGTAAAACATGGGCAGAAGGAACCCTCCATTTGTCTCCTGATCAAGCTTGAGGGCTAGAGTCTGGAAACCTCCATTTTTGGGGGCAGGGATTGGAGGTTCCTTAGGTGGAGATAGAGGTATGGGGGGTGTTGAGTGAGTGGGTTATGAAAGGAAGAGATAGAGAGAGAATGTGAGCACGGTGTTGTGCTGTATGGTGCTTTCTGACCCCCCACTTCTGTCTATAAGTCTTCTTTGTGTGGTGAAAGGCAACAAAGTTAGAAATAAATGACCACCTCTGTTCCTTTTATAGTGAACTGCTCAGTGTGACGGTCTGAGTGATCCTTCATCTTCATTTGCTTATTTACATTCATGATTCTGTGTGTTGGGTCTGGGAACAATAACTAGGTAGAGGTACTTGGTGACAGGGACCTTACCTGTTGTGTGCTCATTACCATAATCACCTTAGTTAATGTTTACCTAGCACTTACTACATGCCAGCCCTGTTTCAAGCCCTTTAACCGCTTCAACATACACTTCACCCTCACATGAACCCCAGGTGTGTACTTTAATTTACAGATGAAGAATGAAGATGAGGCATAGATGGGTTGAGTACCCTGGACTTGATCACACAGTGAGAGAAGGATTTAGACCTCGGCCATTTGGATCTAGAGCCCATACTCTTACACACCATCCTACCCACAGAGCCCCTGCCACCTCCACCCCAGTTTCTCAGAGAGAAACTCCAGGTTTGGTTTTGAGATGATGAGGATGGGTGTAGCAATAATTAACGGCTTGGAAGGGCGCCTACCTGCGGCTGATGTTTTTACCATCAGCACCGCCATTGCTGTTAATCATTTTCTCTGTCTCCCTGGAAAGATGACCCGGCCTTTACTCCTGGTTATTTTTGTGTTCTCTCCATGGCTGTAGCATAATGAATTGCACTTTGGTTAGTTGCTACCTAGATGAACTTGTCATTAAAAGCAGTTGGTTTAAAAACAACAAATAGAAAAAAATCAGATCTTGCTTGGGATTGATGATCAGATAATATAACAAATTCCACCCTCAACTGAAATGATAACCAAGAAAGCAGGCAGCCTGTTTAAGATTCTGAGGAGCCTGAAGTGCTCGCTTCTATAGAAAGAAAAGCATTGATCTGTTTCTTAAGGCCGTTTGAGCATCGCATTTCTCGTAAAGAAAGGATTCTTGGTGACTGTGTGTTTTCCACCCACCCATTCACTCTGTGCCTAGTGAGTACAGAGCAGCGGGCTTGTGGGGCATAGCCCGTCTCTTCAGGAATAGCCTAGAGGAAAACCATCAAGAGTTTAGTATGGACATAGAGCAAAAACAGGATGGGATTTAAAGTGAGTACCCTGGGCATCAGTGCAAGGCCTTCCTGTCTCAGGCCTGAAGTCCCAGTGTTGAGGGCTAGTCACCACAGACCTCAAATTTTCAGAGCTATGAGGACAGGAGTCCTGTCGTGTGGTCTGTGCAAGGCTGTTGTCAGGCTGTTGTCAGAGATGCGAGTCTTCTGAACTGCCAGCAAGTGTTACACGCTGAGAGCTTTTTTTTTTTTTAACCTATGTCTCAGGTCTACTTTACTAGTAATACATTAATTAAGCTATGGAGGACTACTGGTCTTTCCTATTCAAAACACTATTCTGTAAGAATTCTTGATGCCATGGAATATTTGACATTTTGCAAAGCTCCCACTGGAACTACCCACAAAGAGCTGTTTTTGGAAAGGTTGCCTTGTTATCGGTGCATTATCAGTGGTGTTTTGAAGTTGTTTTTCATAGTTTTCAACTGCTGCTCTTCTTGTACTAATGACTATATTTAAAAATTGAAGGATGTATGCTTGTTAATTGTTTCACCTTAGGGTAATTATTATATTATTACCATTTTGAGTTTTTCCATGCTTTTCTTTATCTTTTTCCATCACTGAGATCTTTCCCCGTGAGTGGAAACTGGGGGAGTAGATGGGTCACTGGATCTTTTTGGCCCCATCTGTTAAGAACTATTGGATGGAACATGGTGTTAAGGATCTAGTATCAAGTTACTGCCATTGATACATTCTTGCTTTTCTACCAGGTTGTCCTTCTGGGCTTGCTTCTGTGAACCCAGTGGCTTCGTCTATGAGGGCAGGGCCAGCAGGGCAGGTAAGAAGCACAGCCTCTGACATAAATAACAAACAAAAAACCAAGCCAAACCACCATCAGTACTACCACCACTGACAACAGCAATAGCAAGAAACTCCAAAGGACATTTTCTATTGTTGCAGAAAGGTGTCCTTTCAAATAAGAACCAAGGCCTTAATATAACTTCTTCAAAATCTGGAGACATAGGTCCTACTGTCTATACAGTCAAATCTAGACTCTATTCCTAAGATGAGGCTTTGAGGCTTTTTATAATATTAGTTGGCTTTGCTCAGCTGTGAATACTGCCACTCGTCCATCATCTCACACTTTGGCTTGGAGGACTGTAAGGGCCACTCCCACACAGGCACTGCCATCTCTATGCCTTCGCCGAGGCTGTAACCTCAGTGTGCAAGTGTCTGTCTTCTCTCCCTCTTCTCCAGATCTCCATGCATCTGCCTGTGCTAGTTCACATGCCAGGACACATCCCCCTTGCCTCTGTGATGAGCTCTAACATATCCTTAAAGATCTAGGGCAGCCTTTAGTCATTCTCTTACAGCATTTACATCATAGTACATGTTCAGGTTTAGAAGAGCTGGTTTTTCTCTTAGTTCCATTGTGCAACTGGATCAAGACCCTTGCTTCTCTCTTTTTTTTTTCTTTTTTCTGGAAAATGGCAGCAATAATCCCTTTTGTCAGGTGAAGTTTATTAAATATTTGTGGGAATCTTCAGATAAAAGAATTAATTTAATGGAATGAGTTTTGTGTAATTTGACCAATGCGCCAAATCCTTTCTCTTTTTTTTAATTAATAAACTTTATTTTTTAGACCAGTTTTTTTAAATTGAAGTATAGTTAATTTACAATGTTGTGTTAGTTTCAGGTATACAGCAAAGTGTTCAGTTCTCTCTCTCTCTCTCTCTCTCCCCATATATATATATATATATAAAGAATGTATACTTTTTCATATTCTTTTCCATTATAGTTTACTGTAAGATATTGAATATAGTTCCCTGTGCCTTGTTGTTTATCTGTTTTATATATAGTAATTTTATCTGTTAATCCCATACTCCTAATTTATCCCTCCCCCCCAACTTTTCCCCTTTGATAACTACAAGTTTGTTTTCCATGTCTGTAACTATTTTGTAAATAATTTCATTTGTATCATATTTTAGAATCCACATATAAGTGATAGCATATGGTATATGTCTTTCTCTGTCTGACTTCACTTAGTATGATAATCTCTAAGTCCATCCATGTTGCAGCAAATGGCAGTATTTCATTCTTTTTTATGAGCCAAATCCTTTCTTGCCTTTGATTCTGATTTATGTCTGTTTATATGTGTGTTTGTGAGAGAAAAGGCCTAATGTGGAATGTATGGATGCTGTTTCCTGCTTCCCCAATGAGCTCAGTCAAATGGCCCCCGTGGTATTTCCATTTTATTCCACGCAGTATAGAAAACACTGACTGTTCAGTCAGTGACAAGTTTCCAAAGAGCAACAGCTCTGGGAGAGGTACACATTGTTAGGAAATGTACAGGGTTGCATAGTAGGGCTATGAAGTTTGATCAGTCCAATGGAACATTCTGTACTTTGCAAGAGGAGCAAGACATGTTTTTCTGAATTTCATTTAAAAGGAATTTTCCTCAGATTTATACACTGAACCATATGACCCATATGTTTTTTTCATAACACTCTCACCCCATGTGTTACCCATTATAGATTCAGAAGGCTCCAAACACCAAAGCCAATGTGAGTCAGCAGAGGTCATATCCAGATAAGAGGTTGTTTCGAGTTCTCTCCTCTCTGTGGCTTCCTTGGCCCATCCTGACCACCACACACAAGATACTCTCCAGAATCTGGAACTGGGTCCTCATGCTCCTGAATGCAAATGCTAGGACTTCAAACTAGATCTCCTGGGTATTCCCGTAGGCCGTTTCTCTTAGTTAGAATCCCATACTGGAGGCATTCTTTTATTTTCCAGAAAAAGGAAAAAACTTTAAAAGTTTGAGATTTTTCTTTATGCAAGAAACATTTGTGCATCTAATATGGACTAGGCACTGTGCTGGATACAAAGGGTATAAAGATGAACAGGAAGGAATCTTCGTCCTTCATGAGCTCCTGTCTGCCGCCGGGAGACAGAGTGTGGTGTGAGGAGAGCCACGACCCAGACCTGGATTGGGCGCCATGGGGACTCACCTGCGTGGTGAGTCCAGGAGAGACTCATGGAGGAGGTGGCACTGGAGTTGGGTTCTGAATGATGAGCATGTATTTCACTAGTTTCAATCTTATAGGAAAAAGGTGAGCTGTTTTCATTGGAGGAAAAATAAGTCAACATATCAAAATCGAATTTATATTTGGCAGAGTGTCAAAAATAAGATTTATTAGATAATTCCAATTCAGTTGTCAGATACAAGCCACCCAGTAATTATAAGCAAATACTGATAGGACGTGATGTTTGGTTTCCTATCCAAGAGTTCACCCCAAATAGGGTAACAAAGATACGAGATTTCAGGACCCACTTATCGGCTTCTAGCAGAATATTTTGCAACACAGACAGTCCTCACTCTGCATGGTTCTGACATGTATGGATTTCAGTTACCATGGTTTACTTAAATTACACTAGTCCCCAACAACACAGTTCACATTTCCGTTACTGTGGTATAGTAACTGCGAAGAATTGCTTAAAACTTTGCAGCTACCTCTTCAGTCTACAAATTACTGTGTAAATAACAGAGGCACTTTATGATGGGACCAATCATGTTGGCTCCTTGTCACTTAGTCATCAAGAGACATTTTACAAAAACGGATAATTGAAAGAGGGAGCTGGCCAACAAAGATAAAAATACAACAAAGAACAAAATTGGATAATGCTCGACGTGAAATTCGAATCAAAGACAAATGGAGTTAAAGAAGAAATTGCTGACTGCAGAGTTGTTGACCATGCCACTAAGGCACTCTCGAAATGCAGCCAGAGGAACTCAGTGAAGCTGAGCCTATAAAGGAAGAAAGTGAGAGGAAAAGGATTAAGATGTTCCAGAGGAAGTGACGCCAGCTAAAAAGTATTCACATTAAAGGAATTCTTGGAGAGATTTCACAACATTGAAAGCACAAAGGATAAAATGTTGGAAGCTGACCTAAATTTAGAAAAGATGATGACAATTTGCCAAGGCAGAGAAAAGATTCTCATTCTGTAGTTATGCTTTGAGAAAAGGAAAGCAAGCCCAGATCAAGTTCTTGTTGATGTATTTTGGTTTTCTTTTATAAAAAAAATAAAATATTTCAATTCTCAAGATTTCTAATTTTTAAAATATGGTGTACTAAATGAATATTAGTTTTACTATTTTTTTAAAATTTCCCCATACATTTATAACCAACAGGAAGAAAGTTTTTAAAGTTTTGACCAAAATTTTTAAAGGCTATGGGATAATTTAAATTTTTCCCGTTGATTATTCAGATCACTGCACGGTTTCAACCTGCATGGTAATTTTTATGGTTTTGTGCACCCTGCAAAGCAGGAACTTCCTGTATTTTCAAAAACGTAAGAACATAAAGTGCCAGTAAAAGACTATAGCTGGGAAATATATGAATCTGCTTCTGTTGTCAATTCCATTCTTAAAACAAAGGTTCTAGCGGTTTAAGTACGGTGCTCTGCTGTTACCTTTCAGGACTGTTCCGTTTCACAGGGCAGGGGACACTTCTTGGATGTAACACTAGTCTAGAGAAGTTGTATATGAATTTTGCATCATGGACTGTTTTCATCTCTTTGGCCTCCTCAAGACTTTCTCAGTTGCTATTTGGACCTATTATCAGAGTTCAGCTTCGTGGAGGGCAGTTGTGTTCTGTTCTTTGGGTAGAAAAATGTTCATGGTGAGATTCGCTTTTTAACTGTAGGTCAGATACGGGGGGAAGTCACCAGATCAGTGAAGGCTGTTGTAAGGAATGTTGGTTTTTGCCTGTTCAGGGTTCATTCCCCAGGATGCTGGTAATAGTCCCTTGCTTTAAGATATGCATTTCCCCTTGGACACAGTATTGGTAGGAATCCCTTAAGGGGCCTCACACTTCCTTAGCCTTTCTGCCTGGAATTCAAGTATTGAATAGCATGACCATTGTAGCTGATTCTCCCCAAGCAGACATACCCAACAATTCTGCCCATTAATTCTGCTCCTTATATGACCGGAACTGCCTTAATTCCCATTCTTTCTCAATCTCATTATTTAATTTTTCCTTTAATTTTGTAGGCTAACAAATTTTGTCCTTTCAATAGATTTCCTTTTTTTTTTTTTTTTGTCCAAGTTAGGTAGAATTAGTTTCTTTGCTGGTTTAAGAAATGTAAACGCTTTTGCTCTTAAACTGGGACTATTTAAAATGTAAAGACACACTTTAAAACCTTCATGTGAAAGAGTAATCATGAGATGTGTTTCCAAATCTTAACAAATCAAAGACTAGGAAATATCAGAAACACTTGGCTCACTTCAGTGGATTTCTCCTTCTTTCTCGAAATAGAGAAAGAATTGTGCTGGGGTGCTAGCCTCAAGCTCACAAAAAAAGTGATTAGATCTAAAGAAGGGCAGCATACAAGAGATTCATTCTTTTGTTCACTCATGGTCCAGTTGAGATGAGAAAGGTACATTCTACCACAAATTTCATTTATTTATTAAATTACTTGTTGAGCACTGACTGTGCTCAGCAGCCACTATTCTAGGCACTTGGGATAAATCAGTTAACAAAACAGACACAAATCTCTGCTGCTCTGAGCTCCTGTCCTAGTGGGTGGAGACCTCAATGGAACTCTTCTCGGCCATTGTTATTTAGATCTAGGGTCTTAGGTATAAGGCATAGATTCAGTAAAACCTTACTCGAGATTTTTGACTGTTTGCCTCAAATAGAAATCAAACCCAAACTAATAGCTTTCAGAAGTGTTAAATTATTTTCATATTTCTGGCTTTTGCAGTTATTTTCCCTTTTGCCAGTCATGACCAAAATTGGAAGACAGGTATGTCTAGCCCGGGTGAATTTAGAATATCACCAAGAGATTCTGGTGCCTGGAGCTTCTTGTTCGATAAGCATCAAGTGATGGATATTTCTGATCCGAAGCCGATTTCTCAATAGAAGATGGGAGTGATCCTGCCCTGGGAGAAGGAAAGCTCCTTTCCCCTCTCTTCTTTCCCCAACTTCTGGGATGAACGGAAAATTGCTATGAAAATGAATACCCAGAAGGCATTTACTGGCTCAATTTCATAATATTAAAGGCAAAGGGATGGGTCCTTTGGCAATCAATGTGAATTCTAACGTCTCTAACTGCACTTGGCCAGTTAGCTGTAGCTATTTAAGGGAAAATTGAATACAAACAACTTTATTTTTCTGAAGCTGCCAATCAAAGTCCACTATGAATCCCTAAAGAAATATGTTTTGAAAGCAACTCATTGCTCTGCTTATGGAATCATGTTATTTGGAAACTGTTCAGTAGAAACTGTGATGTCTAATGTACAAGGCTTAAAAGGAGGAGTCAGTGAGCACAGTGACCGGTGGGAAATAGGAGACAGAAGGAAATCAACAGATAAACACTCTATTTGTTCTCTCAGTGAACAGTTCAGCGTCGCCTGTTTTAAATGTGGTGTGTTTATGGACATCCTGCATGGATGTGTGATGGGCTGTGTCTCTTCATGAAGCAGTAGAAGCTCAGGACCCCATCACCTTGTGTTGGCTTCCCACCCTTCCTTATATCACTTCTTCCCCCCTACTCTTTCACTCTTGCAATTGCGTGTTCCCGAAAACATTAGCACACAAGCCTCGCTTCAGATAGTGTTTCGGGAATACCTAGGTTATGAGAGGTGGTGATCTGTTTTACCCTAAAAGGACAGTCCTTTGTTTTCAAACTGCTGAATAATGACTCCTTCCTCCATGTATATCTGGAACTGTTTCTGGACTCTTTTCCATTGATTTATTTGTCTTTTTCTACAGTGTGATCAACTTCTAATTTCTATCTGGTAGGTTCTAAATAATCCTTAAATTCACTATCAGCTTTTTTCCTTCCCTCATGTTCTGCTGTCACCTCTGTGTCACTTTTGTTTTTCTGTTTCAGCCTCACTCTCTTTCTCAGCATGGACTCTCTCACTGACTATCTGATTTAGTGCCAGCAGTTCAGCCAGACTCATCTCTTAATCTGAAATTCCTTGTGATTTGAATATTATAATAATAATTGGCAATACAGGGCTTCCCTGGTGGCACACTGCCTGCCGATGCAGGGGACACGGGTTCGTGTCCCAGTCTGGGAAGATCCCACATGCCGCGGAGTGGCTAGGCCCATGAGCCATGGCTGCTGAGCCTACACGTCCAGAGCCTGTGCTCTGCAACGGTAGAGGCCACAACAGTGAGAGGCCCGCATACCGCAAAAAAAAAAAAAAAAAAAATTGGCAATACAAAAGGGATTACTGGTGATCTCCTTTTCCCATGGTGATAGAACCTCTAACTTTTGCCTGTATATTCAGTCTTCAGAATAGCAGTCTCACTCCCTCGCATCTAGGTTTGGCCATGTTTCTAAGTTCTGTTCGCTGGGATGTAAGCTGAAATGTTGTGTAGAAGCTTCTGATAAACTTCTTCAGATATAGTGTGGGTGCCCTCTCCTTCATCCTTTCCGCCATCCTGCCGCCTGGGGTGTCCCAGCTGCCATCTTGGATCACCAGGCTGAGGCTACACTCTGAGGGGCAATCAGGTAGAAAGGACTTGGGTCTCAGGCTCTGTGGAGAACCAAGCCAGCTCTGGACCTCTTACACTGAGACATACATTGGCTTTCATATTGCTTCAGACTCTGTTATTTAGCATTTTCTGATTCACAGAGACACTGAATCTGAGCTAATAAGTTAGAAATGAGATGAAGACTATGGGGTAAAAGGAAGGTATTGGCCAAAGATGCAAATTAAAGTTTTCTCTCCTAATCTTATTGAGAACTTTTGGCACCTTAAAGAAACTTTAATTCTGTTCTAATATGACCCTTGTGGACTGTGGGCAAGTCATTTGATAAATCAAATCATCAGAAGGCTAAGAAAGAGTCATCCAGACCTTACAGCCTAAACGCTTAGAAATCCTCACTACCATCACCATATATATATATATTTTTTGGCTGCGTTGCGGCGAGCAGGGGCTACTCTTTGTTGCAGTGTGCGGGCTTCTCACTGCAGTGGCTTCTCTTGTTGTGGAGCACGGGCTCTAGGCACACGAGCTTCAGCACTTGCAGCACGTGGACTCAGTAGTCGCAGCATGCGGGCCCTAGAGCTCACGGGCTTCAGTAGTCGTGGTGCATGGGTTCAGTAGGTATGGCACGTGGGCTCAGTAGTTGTGCCTTAGGGGCTCTAGAGTGCAGGCTCAGTAGTCGTGGTGCATGGGCTCAGTAGGTGTGGCACACGGGCTGAGTAGTTGTGGCTTGCGGGCTCTAGAGCACAGGTTCAGTAGTTGTGGCACACGGGCTTAGTTGCTCCACAGCATGTGGGATCTTCCCGGACCAGGGATTGAACCCATGTGCCCTGCATTGGCAGGCAGATTCTTAACCACTGTGCCACCAGGGAAGTCCCACCATCACGCTATTGAATTACTTCTGTTTCACAGAAGTCAAACACTGTTTGTTTTTTTAAAACATGGTTTCTTGATAGAGGGGAGTGAAAAGACAGAAGTTTTCTGGTTAAGCTCTGCTGGGTGAGACTGGTTGTGGAGTGCTTTATGTACTTCTGTTGTTGAAGGACATGCACTTCTGGTTATAGAAAAATAGAAAACACACTAGTGAGGATTATCTCATTATTGTAAATTCAGGGATCTTTTTTTCTTTTTGTCTCCGTATGTTGTCATTTCAAAAATGAGCACTCTCTACACCAGAAACTAACACAACATTGTAAATCAATTATACTTTAATTTTTTTTAAATGAGTACTTTCTTCCAGCTGCAGTGCTTGTCTAATTAATGAGTCAGCATATGCTGACATAAGCCTTCCTCTGGAAGGTTCAGGAAACCTACTCTGACAGACATGATGGTTTTTGTCAAGTGAAGGGAAGAGAACCCTGGCTCCAGGGTCGAAGGACAAGGAAGTTTATAGCTCTTCTTTGGAGCATATGTTTATGTGGACTCACCCAAGGGTCTTGATCTCCCATATACCTGCAGATCTGGTTCCACAGAGGATTCCAGGAAACCAGAGCTAAATATTTTCCTATTTTCATGATGACCATCAAAGTGAAAGTATCAGAGACGTGGGAGAAGAAAGGGCAAAACTCCTCTGCTCGGAACTCTAGAGAGTTCGTTTCAAGATCAGAGTCATTCAAGTTGTGGCTGGTGTAGGAAAAATGACGAGGGTCAGGAACAATGGATAAAATGAGTACCGGTGCGAAATAAAACCACCAAAAGTAAAACCAAGTGATGGCATGTTTGTTTTGATGGTAATTGTGCTCAACTTTTATTAAAAGACTGCTGGGGATAAGAAGGAAGAAATCACAATAAAAATAGGACTGGCTCTGCAATCACTGTGTGGAGGTGGTGGGCAAGAGGGAAGGGTTCACCATTCCTGATGTAGTTTCCCCACCACCATGCTTCTGCTCAGGCCCCACTCCCCTGGGGCCTTTAGGTTAAGCTATTGCTTCTTTTTCTCTTTTCTTCAGATTTTTTGATGCAGACCATTCTTAAAGTCTTTATTGAATTTGTTACAATATTGTTTCTGTTTTATGTTTTGGTTTTTTGGCTTCAAGGCATGTGGGGTCTTAGCTCCCCGACCAGGGATTGAACCCGCACCGCCTGCATTGGAAAGTGAAGTCTCAACCACTGGACCACCAGGGAAGTCCCAAGCTATTGCTTCTAAAACACTCTCTTTAGAGGTAACTGTGAAACCTGAGGGGGTTAGTTCATCATTCCACCCTCACAGTGAGAGATTAACTGGCTAGTTTAGGAGTTCAGGGTCTGTGGGAGTTGGACCCAAGACAGATATATTTTGAAAGGTGTTTATGGGCAGGAAATTTGGAGACCAAGCCACTGCTGTGTAAGAACAGAGGGAGGCTAGGGCAGTGCCCATCCAATCGGCAGAGAGTCAAGGGCAGGGTGAATAGTAAGATGCAAAAAGGTGAGATGGGGAAGATCAAAGGCAACATAGTTTGGTATCAAGGATGCTTTAGATTTAACACTTCATTGCAAAAGAATATTTCAAACCCTCAACCTTTCATTCACACCTTTAAGATGATGGCTTTGGGGATAATGAATGTCATGGATCTCTATTTTTTTTCTCACATGTGGAGTTCAGATTCAGAGCTTTAGAAATCATATGAGAAGCAGATAAAAGTTTACTTTTATCTTAGTATGTGGAGAGGTTCCAGCTTGATCTTAGGCTCTTCTTGGAGATGTGCTAGGACTCCTGGTTGGGCAGAACCTGCAAAAAATGTACTTGTATAAATGCTTGAAGAGCCTCCCAAGAGAAAACTCATCCTACAGAAGGAGAGAGTCAGGTAGATGAACTTGATCTGGTGAAAGAGATTTAGTCCATTGGCCATCAGAGGGGAGAAGGAGACTTATAAGTGATTTATACTATATATTATGTGGCTTTTTTCTGGTCCAGCCTTCCATGGAGTACTGTCTGTGTCCTAGGAGAATGGGACAGAGAGTGAAAATTGAGTCTTTCATGAAACTCTCTGTAAGACATCCTTGCACAGCAGGATTGTGTTGGTATCCAGCTGGGCAAGGATAATCCACAAAAGAGATATGGGTCCCACTTGGGTGTGGTGTCGGTATACTGAGGACCCCAGAGGCCATGCTTTGGAAACTTCAAGGGTATCAACTTATTGGTCCCAACAACCCTTAGAGGGAGGAAGTGGTGCTCCAGGGAGGTGGCTGCAGTGCTCAACAGAAACGAGCCCAGTGGACACAGAAGAACCTCACAGATAGGGGGGCTGCATAGAAGAGAAGTGGAAGGAAAATAGGAGATGCCATGTAGTACAAGACCTGATTTGATTGTGAGCAGAAAAAGATCTCCTGGGGCCTCTGGTCCTTCTTAAGAGGGAGGGTGTCAGAGATACTGGAGTGATGCAAAAGTCAGTGAAACAGAATGTGTGTGCGCGCGCATGTGTGTGTGTGT
This sequence comes from Phocoena phocoena, assembly GCF_963924675.1. NCBI lineage: Eukaryota > Metazoa > Chordata > Mammalia > Artiodactyla > Phocoenidae > Phocoena > Phocoena phocoena. The sequence goes on along the minus strand of NC_089220.1, from coordinate 82,798,772 downwards.
GTGTGTGTGTGTTAGGAAAGAAGAGAGCAGTTTTATTTTCATTTTTCTTTAGAGCGTGATAATTTATGTATCTCCATTCCGATACACTCTCATCAGTGACAGTTGTAACTGTCAAGTGTTACCCAGTGGAGAGTGATGGAAGAATTCCTCCTTAGACAAGAGTGTTGTGTAGCTGACTCTCCAGTGGGATGAGTGGTTTGGAAGAGCCTCTCCAATATTTCTGTTAAACTTCCTACCTCCTGGTGTGTGTGTGTGTGTGTGTGTGTGTGTGTGTGTGTGTGTGTGTGTGTGTGAGATGTCTCATTGATGAAGTCACTAATCACTAAAAGTATTTGGGATCCTTCTTATCTCTGGAAGATTTCCAGAGCTGTAGTGTTAAGGACCCATCTCCAGAGCCACAGATCCTAGGTAACTATTGCTCACTGTATCTGCTTGCCTGCTGCTTGATGGCAAGAGGTGCTAAGTGAGGCTAAGGTCACAGACTGTACCAATCCCTGTACTATCCTCTTTAACCCTCTTATCCACGAGTATTGTCATGGCAAGGGGACTCAGCGAAGAAAATGTGTTTGTGAGTGGGGTGTAGGTATAACCAATTAATCATCCTACTTTTAGTACTGCAGGTCTGTGAGTGTCCACTTGACAGGTGTATCTTCATATATAAAGTGGCATGCTACCACAAATAACATCATGCAATTAGTTGAGCGCTTATTATGTGAGTACTTTACAGAGATTGTGTCATTTACTCCTTCCAGTAGTCCTATTAAGTAGCCACTAATATTATCTTTATTCTACAGATGAGAAAACGGTGGCTTAAAGAGTTTTAAATAATTCGTTCCAAAATGCTCAGCTAGTAAGTAGCATAATTTAGAATCCATAATTCTGAAGCCCGTGTTCATAATCATCATGTTATACTAGCTCTTTGATGAACAGTGATTTTTTAAATTAAAAATATTCTTTTTTATTAAGAAAAGCACTAGTAAGTCTATATAAATATAAACATATGGACAAACAGAAGGAGGGCAACATTTTAAAAAATCCTCTGTTCTATCCTTTTCTCTCTCGCTCTCATTCTCCATCTGTGTGAAAGAGTGTGTGTGTTCTAATGGGCTTTGGTAAGATATTTCATGATTCACTTTGGTTGACAGCTGGACAAACCAAGCACAGTGAGGACATGAAGGACTATAACTAGGTCACCCCTGGAGGTGAGGCAAGGACAGGGTCAGCTCACAGGGTCTCTCGGTTTGTTATCCAGCTACTGAGGAAATTGGATAGGACAGGTCACATTCTGCCAGGAAGCTGAGTTTGGGGCTGTTTCTACCACAGCAAAGAGCAGGAGGCAGCAGGAATGTGAATCACTCACATCCCTCTGAGGTCCCTCCCGTCAAGGCCGCATTTTTCCAATTTGCTGAGGAGTGTGTAAGGGACCCCAACGTAGGGACTTTTCGGTCCACACGGGAGCTGTTTACAGGCCATGCTGCTTCCCCCGGGTTCCTGCTTGTTGGAACCCACGCTTCGGCACCACCACTGAGAATTGTTGTTCCTGGGTTCTCTCTGCCAGATCTTTCTTGCCCCCATTAGGTTAGGGCTCTGAAATATGGGCCATTCCAAGCAGAAAGCTCTCCGCGCAGCCCTCTAATTCTCGAGAGGGAGTGTGAGAGAAACCACAAATCTAAGTAAGGAAGCACACAAACTTCCCAGTTCCTGGAGAGTCTCAGCAGCGGGGGCTGTCTTCATGGAGTCCGATTGCTCCTGCCACAACACACGTCCAAAGCCGAGAACCAGGGTTCTGCTCCTGGCACACCATTCACTGGGAAAGCAGTCAATGCCCTCTCCCCCGAGACCCAAAATGTCAACAAAAATGGGCAGACTGGGATTAAGCTGAGCTCCTGGCAACTGGTAGCAACAGAGCAAAATAACTTCTCTAAATAAAAAGAGATAAGAGGACGAAATTGGCACCCTTTCCCCAGCTGTCACTGTTGGCTTTGGAGGAAAGATCTCAGAAATTCCTGGCTGTTACCTCTTCAGCTATTTTCTTGATGTTGGAATCTGTCTTCCTCAAGAAGGATACTTCAGGATGCTTTAAGGGTCTCACAGGGCTTCTGAGAGCTGACTTGCCCACCTGTTGCCCCTTTAGGCCAGTGGAGATATATTGTATAGGGAGTGACACTTGGAGGGTTTTTCAGAATGTGGTCTATAGACTATTTGTACCATCTGATTTACTTTCTCTAAAGGAAGATTCTTGGGCCTCTTACTGTGCCTAATGAATCAGAGGATTTGTGTTTGACACTTAGGAATCTGCATTTCAACAAGCTGTAGGTGATTCTTGTATCCACTAGAATTTAAAAACATTGATACATATTTAAAGCAGTTACCAGATACCAGACATGAAAGTGCTTCACATGGATGTTCTCATTTGATCTTTGAAAAACAACCATACGCAGCAGGTGTTCTCATTTTATAAGGAGGAAACCAAGGCACTGAGCAGTTAAGAAGCTTATTCTAGATTACACACTAGTAAGTGGTAGAGGCAGAATTTGGACCCAGATGTCTCTCTTTCTGCCTATCTACGTAGCACTGCATTAAGAAGAAATGTTGAAGAGCATGTAGTGATACGGGGGAGAGTCAAGGTGAGTCCAAGTATGGAGAGTCTTAGGGGGAAGGGTAAAAAATGTGCACAGGTGTGACTTGTGATGACTTTATGAAATGGTTTTCAAAAATGGAAGGACATTATTCCATCAGTTTTTCTTTAATGTATCAATTGTGCTAAAATCACCCTAGCTGGATCATGTGTGTGGCGGGCCAAGTGCAGAAGAATAACTGATTATTTCTGGCCTGGAGAGCACTGAGCAAGAGAATGAGGGAAAATGAGGACTCCCACTAGGTACAATGGAGTAAATAGAGCCTAAGTTGAGTTTGATCTTATCCTTCATTTCCCCATGCTGCTGAATATTATTGACTTCAACCTCCACAATCTCAGAACACCTTGTGCACTATGTTTTTAAGCTTTAAATTCTTATGGACACTTAGCTGTCATGACATTATAGATCCAGACTCCCAGCCATGGGGATCCAAGGGCTGTTTGATGTTTCATGTTTTTTCTAGACCCAGGTGGACACTAACCACACATCCTCATAGTGGAATTATTCATCAGCTCACTGAGATGAAAGTCTGAGCCTGGAGGATTGAATATAGGTCTGGGTCCAGGATCACGTTGGGATCACTGTCCTTGTATCTTTTCTGACTCTGTTTATTAGTTGCCATTGCCATCATTTTGGGAAATGTTTAGTTCTTAAATATTAAGGGAGAGAAGTCAAAAGAGACAGCCTGTTTTCCCCTCTCTTCTTCTTTCTTTCCCTTCCTTCCTCACTTCTTTTTTTCCTCTGTCCTTCCAAAGCAATGATATTAACTCTTATTTCCCTGTAGTTTCATGTCACAATCTTGGGTTTAGACAAGGAAACTGGATGTCATGTTTATCAGCAAAGAAATAATTTCTTTTCAAGGGCAATATTCCTGACTCATCTGATAGAAAGTTAAAAACAAGTGAAAAGATACTGTCTTCTCAAAATTGTGAAATTTCCCTTAGGTCCTGCATACCTTGTATGAAGTGGAATACTGGATACAATAGATTTTGGAGATCCCAGCTCCTCTATCATTTGTGGGTATAGGTTGGAGAGCCAGTCTGTTGGATTTCTCAAGCACTTTTCTAATGACATCAGGAATCTCAACGGTGCACAGGATGTGCGTGTGTGCACACACCCAGCCACACACCCTTTTACTTGAATAACCCAGGCTTCCTGGAGGAGGGAAGAGAAAAGCCGATTTAGAGATTCAGATCCATTTGCCCATGCGCTCTATGAACAAAGACAGATAAATTGCTCACATCACTTTGAAGAATCCTGTTTTGTTCATCTCGCTGTGTAATATGAGGATTCTGTTGAATAGGATCTCCAAGTGTCTTCATGCTAAACTTCTCTGTACTCTTTCTTAGTTGTCCTCTTTATAGAGAGGGTTCAACCAACTCAAATATTTACGAGGATTATTTTACAGTGAGAGGTGGTCAGGGTCTGTCTTATGAGGTCCATGGGTAGTTGTTGCCTCCTGGCTATGACATACCTTAGACAGCCTGCCATCATTTAGAGGTTCCATCTGACCCTGTGATGTGAGGCAGAGGGCACTGATCTGGGAGCTGGAGACCCATGGCTCTGCCAGTAGCCTGTGGTGCCAGCGACTGTGTTCTCCTCACGGAGACTTAGTTTCTTCTACTGTTTGCAGTGTCTTTCCCTTCCAATCCACCCCCGTCCAACTGCCAGAGTAATTTTCCTGAAACATAGCCAGAATCACGTAACATCTTTGTTTTAGTAGCTACCTATAGCCTAAAAGAAAGTGGCTTTAAATCCTGGTTGTGACCCTGAATCAAATCACAACTTCTGAGCGTGGAACCTGGGAATCTAAATTTACTTAAAAACATCTTTTAACCTCCTGAACTCCTGCCTCCCAAAGATACTCAAATCCCTTAACAATCTGGCTACAGATTCCCATTCTAGCTGCATAGCCTTCAGGATCCTACTGAGCTTTTTTTTTTAAAGCAACCTGTTCTTGGACCCCTCCATGTGCTTGGCTGAGCCCTGACACCCTTCACCATGAATGAACCCCGAACATTGACCAGCTGATGCTTCTGCAGGGCTTCCCAGCCTCCCAGACGGAGAGTAGGAAATCTCTTCCTGCATCACTAGAGCACTTTGTATTCACACTCTTATTATAAATGGTATTGTACTTTAACAGACTTATTCATTTTTTATGTCTAGTTCCCTTAAAAGAATGGGACGTACTCGAGAGTAAAAACAATATCTTAAACAATTTTGTGCACCTTGCACCCTGCCCCAACATTGTCACTAGTTGCATACTAATTGTTTTATTTGTTTGTTTATTTATTTATTTATTTCTGTACGCGGGCCTCTCACTGTTGTGGCCTCTCCTTTTGCGGAGCACGGGCTCCGGATGCGCAGGCTCAGCGGCCATGGCTCACGGGCCCAGCCGCTCCGCGGCATGTGGGATCTTCCCGGACCGGGGCACGAACCCGTGTCCCCTGCATCGGCAGGCGGACTCTCAACCACTGCGCCACCAGGGAAGCCCCATACTACTTGTTTTAATATTACAATTGCAGGCTTCACCATGTGTAAGTCCTCCCTCATTACTCTTCTTTTGAATAATTTTTCTAGTTACCACACATTTTTTTCAAATGAACTTCATATTCATTTAAAAAACTTAGTAATAATAACAACAGCAGCAGCAGCAAAGAACATTTCAAAGCAATAACAACAAGAAGAATAAGAAAAACTTGGCGGGGTTTGGATGGAATTGTGTAATATTTACAGATCAGCTTATAAATAATTGGCATTATTTGACATTTTTTTTCCATCTATGAATATTGCATGCTTATGCATGTATTCAACACTCCTTTTATTTCCTTCAATAATTTACAGTTTTTTTTAAGTATAGATACTTTAAATTTCTTGATGCATTTATTCTTAATTTATTACTATTTGTTAGTGCATTTTTCTCTTTTATGCTGGGGTGCTTTGCAGTTGTTCTATCTTGCAATTGGTCACCTTCGGGAAATCTTATGGTCTCTAACGGTCTCTCAGTTGAGTCTCGTGAATTTTACAAATGAATAATCACATCTTTTGCTAAGAATGTTTTATCTCTTCTTTCTAATATTAATATCTCATTTTACAATAGTTTTTTTTTGTCTAGTTATATAGACCACAGCTTCTGTAATGATGTAAAATGATGGCAGTGGTGGCAGGCATCATTGTCTTATTCCTGACCTTGAGGGGAGTGCCTCAACTATTTGAGCCCCATGTATGAAGCTGATTATTTGTTATCAGTAGATATCATTGTTATTTTAGTGAAATGCGTTTTCCAACTTCACTATGACATTTTAAAATGAAGGAATGAAAGTTACATTTTGTCAAATGTCCTTCAGACATCGTTTGAGATGGCCGTCTGTTTTCCTTTGGTCTCTTAGTGAATTATACTAATACAATTCCTAATACTGAATGATTTTTGTACTCTTGCAATAAAACTTACTTGGCCATTTTGGATTATTCCGTTAATACTTAGCTGGATCATAGTGACACACATAGTATTTACGACCTCTGTGTATCATACAGATATTAATATGTGTATAGTGTATGTGTAGTGTGTGTGTGTGTGTGTTGACTTTGTCAGGTTTTGGATATCAGGCTTCTACCAACTTCTTGAAATTAATCAGAAAGTTTTCCAGCTTCTAAAATTCTCTGAAACGATCCAGAAACCCTGGAATTATATACATCTAGGGCTGGTGATTTTTTTTAATGGTATTCTTTTTATCTTTCCAATTTCAATTAGCATATTAATTGAATATGTCTGATGAGTCCATTTTTTCCATTTAAGTGTCCTAGAAAATTTTCTGTTACATTGACACTTACATGTATTAGCATCAAGTTATATGAGTATTCCCTTATAATATTAATATCTTGCTTAGCTATACTTGTATTCCTTTTCTCTTTCCTAAAGTTGTTTATTAACATTTTCTGCTCAGCTTATTTATTTTCAGTCTTTCTTGTTTCATATTTAAGGCGTTTCTAAAACCACAGCTTTTCTCTGAATGAACTTTGCACACTATGTATTTTAATGTGTAGTTTTGTCAATATCATTATTTTTTTCCTAAAAAGTCTACAACTGCAAATTCGATTTCCTCTTTGACCCAAGAGGTTTTCAGAGAAGTGTCTTATCAGCTCCTTTCTAACACTGACCCTTTTCCTGCAGTAAAATGCAAGGCACGGGGAGCGCATGTTCGCAGCAGGAGAGATAGAGGGAAGTCTAGACTGAGACAGTGCTGGTGTAGACAGTGCGGGTGAAGTGCTTGATAAGCAGTTTGGGGATTCCTCAGAGAAGGATGCAAAAAAATAGGGCAGTGGATGCTAAAAGGGAACTTGGGTGAGAATTAAAAGCAAACTTTAAGATTTAATCAACGGCTGGCCGTGGTTCTTGCCTCTGTGCCGTTGTGATTGATGGATGTAGTCTGTCTCTTGTTGGACCACCTTTTCTCTGGGCTCAGCGGTTGATTCGTGCTGTGCAGTTGATGAGTGCTGCTGGGGACATCAAGAACTGTACAACAAACCTCCCCATCTCTGAGTGTATAGCAGCTGCTTAGGAGGCCAGCATGACAAGGCGAGGTGCATATGCCACCTGGGAAATAGGGACCTTAACTGTACCTTCCTTCTTTCCCCACCTGCAGGGACTTGCTCTCAGGAACTATGAAAGGGGGCTCCTCCCTACAAGCAGCAAAAGGTGGAAAATCTGGATAATACGTTTTTCTCTCTCTTTTTTTGAATCCATATTACTTTTATTTAAAGTTATATTCTTTTTTCCCAGTTTTATTGAGATATATTTGACCTAACGTGTTCACTGAAGGTGCACAACATAATGACTTGCTAATATATACACATATTGTGAAATGATCGCCACAGGACGTTTAGTAAACATCCATCCCCTCACATAGTTACAAATATTCTTTCTTGTGATGAGAACTTTTAAGATTTACTCTCTTAAGCAGCTATCAAATATACAGTATTGTTAACTCTAGTCACCATGCTGTGCATTACATCCCCAGGATTTATTTATCTTATAACTGGAAGTGTGTACCTTTTGACCACTTTCACTCATTTCCACCATCCAACATACCTTGTTCTCTGTTTCTGTGAGTTTTGTTCTTTTAGATTCCACCTATAAGTGAGATCATACAGTGTCTGTCTTTCTCTGTCTGACTTTTTCACTTAGCATGACACTCTGAAAGCCCATCTATGTTGTCACAAATGGCAGGGCTTCCTTCCTTTTTATGGCTGAATAATATTTCATTATATATACATATATAATTATACATAATATATATGTATATAATTCTCTATCCATTCATCCATCAGTAGACACTTAAGATTGCTTCCATGTCTTGGCTATTGTAAATAATGCTGCAATGAACATAGAGATGCAGATATCTTTTCGATTTAGTGTTTTTGTTTCCTTCTAATAAATACCCAGGAGTGGAATTGCTGGATCGTGTGGTAGTTCTATTTAAAATTTTTTGAGCAACATCCATTCTGTTTTCCACAGTGGCTGCACCAATTTACATTCCCACCAACAGTGCCCAAGGGCTCCCTTTTCGCCACACCCTTGCCAGCACTTGCTATCTCTTGTCTTTTTGATAATAGCCATTCTAACAGGTGTAAGATGATAGCTTCTTGTGGTTTTGATTTGCATTTTCCTGATGATTAGTGATGTTGCGCACACTTTCATGTACCTGTTGGCCATCTGTATGTCTTCTTTGGAGAAATGTGTATTCAGTTCCTCTGCCCATTTTTAAATAGGATTGTTTTCTTTCTCTTTTCTGCTTGGACGGCAACAGCAGCACCAGCACCTTTTGCCACAAATGACAGAGCAACTCCCTTTGGCAAAGATGGACTTCGGTTTTTGGATTTTTTTCATGTTTTTTCTCTTTGGTATGGCTTAAGCACTGCCTGTGTATGTCTTGACAAGTAAACCTTCAAAATGACAAGCAGTGGCTTGGAGGAGGCCTGAAATAAATGGCACGTGGTGTTAACCTGTACCCCTTTCTTCATCACAGGTGTCAGCATTCATTTTTTCCTTTCTCTCATCTGGGGCAGGCTTGCTGAGTACTGGGTGTGGGGGTCATGCCTGCCCACCTCTTTCCTGTTGTTTTCCATTTACTGGGTGGATGGGCTCTCAAAGAGTTCTGGCTGAGTAGCCACACTCTTACCCTGCGTGATGGCTTGGGAAGTGAGCGTCCTGGTTGTTCTGCCTTGCGTTGGCACTTCTGTATTACAGACTCACAGCAGGATGCCACATGAAGGCTGGCAGCCCTCGCCAGACCCGGCCTGGATTTTAGCTATCAGGTCATGTCCTCTGGTATGAAACCAGCCTAAGAACTATATGAATTTTTTTTTTTTTTTTTTGCGGTACGTGGGCCTCTCACTGTTGTGGCCTCTCCCGTTGCGGAGCACAGGCTCCGGACGCGCAGGCTCAGTGGCCATGGCTCACGGGCCCAGCCGCTCCGTGGCATGTGGGATCTTCCCGGACCAGGGCACGAACCCGTGTCCCCTGCATCGGCAGGTGGACTCTCAACCACTGCACCACCAGGGAAGCCCAGAACTATGTGAATTTTGAGACAAACTCTATGGGGGTAGAAGTGTGGGGAAGATCATTCTCTTCTTTGTAAGGTATTTTCTCCACATATGACGGTGCCTCCTTTCTTCCCTTAGAGAATTTGTTATTGCCTCTCTAAGTTCACAACTGCCCTCAAGAAATGACTTGTTTAGACTCACCCATCCTGAGGCAATGTTCCTTCAACTAGAAGAAAATGCTAGTTGTCTCTTGATTCTAGTCCTTCAGTCACTAGATTGCTTGAATTTTATCTGGGGCCCTGACTGCCCAAAAGAAAAAACTACATTTGTCTGGCCTCAGCTGTCTCTTCTCCTCTCCCACCCTCCATCCCACAGAACTGAATGCAGATGTACTGGGTGCCATGTTGGGTCTTATAAAGGAGGACAACCGAGTAGGGATGACAGAGCAACAAGACAGAAGGAGCCTGGGTCTCAGCTGTCCTTTAAAACTATGTTCTGTATATTGACTTTAGAATTGGTAATTATCTCTTTCCTTGAGTATAAAAATCAAATGTTCTGTCTCTATAAAAAGCAGCTGTCATTTTAAGTACTTCCCTGGCATGAGATATATCAGGTTTTGAAAAGTAACCAGAGACCAGAGACCACCTTTTGAAAATAAGTTGTGTGAAACAGTTTTGGGCCTAGGTTGGCAAACTATTACTGAAAGGGCCAGATAGTAAATGTTTGAGGCTATGTGGGGCCCATAGGGGCTCTGTTGAAACCACTCAACTCTGTTGTGGCAGAGTGAAAACAGCCTCAGACAATACATGAATGAATGGTCGGGGCTTTGTGCCGGCAAAACTTTATTTACAAACACATGTGGCAGACTGGATGAGGCCTTGTGGACTGTAGTTTGCATGACCTCTGACTTAGGGGCTTTTAAAGCTATTTCCTTTTAATGATTTTACTGTTAAATTAGGAGGGGTGTCTACCAACAGGCAAACTCCCCATAAAGGCCCTATGCTATAAACGCTCGCTGATACCAACAAGGGAAGGGCCAAAGCTTGTGCTAGAAGTCTTGGCTCCTAGGTGTTGTGGAAATACTTTGGAGGAAAGTAGGTTTATTTAAGACAACACAACCTCAAATTATAAGTTTCTTTCTTTCTTACAGAACTCCATTTAAAATTTTTAAATCTTACTTCCAGCAGCTCTGTGGAAGATACTGAGCCTGGGAGAGGGTCCAAAGATGCGTGCGTCTTCTTTGCATTCATAGTCACAATTTTAGTATATGCCTTCCAAAGTAGGAACTCAAGGATTATTTTCTTGGCCCTTTTCCCAACAAGGGAAGAACCAGAGGTGATTGGGCATTTTTCTGCTTTCATTTTTATTTAGCAAATCTTGACAGGAACGAGGCACACCCATTGAGAATTTAGCAAAACCGGAAAACCGTGCCATAATATTGGGGGATTTATGGACGTGCTTTCTGAGGTACTTTTGTAGTAAAGCGTCCTTGTGGTTTTGGAATGAGGAATGAGATGTTTATTTTCCTCTTGGAAATGTGTGCCCATGCTTTGATTTCAGTTCTTTAAATTCAACAAGTCTTCATTGAATACTTTCTATGCGTTCATTCCCTATAGGTTGAAAGGGGGAAAAAAATGGGACATGGATCCAGGTGTTTCCTCAGGGAAAGGAGGCTCATGGGTTTTGGTTTGATGTCTTATTCCCACTGTTTGCATAGACCAGCAGCATCCTAATGTCAAATACTGTCGTGGGTGTTTTACCCTGTTGTTTTACTTCCACATGAGATCATTTGTACCTTTTGTCTCCTCGATGCATCCAAATAGTTGGGACTCTTCTGGGCATCCCTCTTCTTTCAGATATGTCTTGGGAGCGTGTGGTTTTTTAAAACTTAATTTTGTCACAGGCTCCGTCAGAGAAGCATTACTCTGTGTGCTACTGAAGGGATCCAGGATCACCTCATCAAACTTCTGCTTCAGACCCAGAGAAAACAGAGTATGTGGACACAAGATAACCCCCTCCGCAAACAGGGTGCCCTTTGAAAGTGAACATAGCAAATATTCGAGGTGCTTTCCTTCCCACCTTTCCTTTCCCAAGCCATATATGGTAGGGGAGCTTTGCTACTTTCAGTAAAAGGAATTCTTTGATGTAGGAGACTGAACTGGGCTGCTTTTGGCCTGTGGTAAGAGGGAGTTGGAGAAAGGGGAATGAAAGTTCATGGAAGAAGCTGTAGTCTTTAGGTCAAGCTGAGATGTGACCCTCAGAGCTTGCCAAGTCCATGAGGGAACACAAGTTGCCTTTAGACAGCTTCTCAACGATCCCTCTGTGGCCTTGAGTCCCAGGCCTTAGTGAGACGCTCTCTGATGTGAACTGAGCGGGTCAGCTCCCACAGCAGGGACCTGCCCTATCCACATAGGAGGCTAACCAGTGGCATCTTCCAAGTAGAGACTTGGGGAATGGAAACATACACATAGAATTCTTAGCTCAATGCCCTGGCTACCTAGATCTGATAATTGGCTTTTTTCCCTCCAATAAAGAGGAATGCTGACTTATGTTTTAAGTTTCCACTCCTACGGAATCCACTGGGGCAAGGTAAACTATCTTTTCCTACCTAATTTGCAAGCTTCCAGCCCTCCCTGAATCCTGCTAAAATATCTCAGAATGTGTCCGGCTGATTCTGAAACTCTGAAAATGACCATTGCTTTCTCTAACCCAAACTCTTGTTTATTTAATCCTCTTAAAAGTCAGAATGGTTGCCAAACCATAGTTTTTGTTTGATTTTATGTTTTTGTATTCTCCCAGGGACACTAGCAACGTCAGTTTTAAAAGGGGCCATGTTTATGGTTATTGTCTAGTCGGCTTACTTTTCTAGTTCTCAGGCAATGACCTAAGACTGTTGTGTTTGAGTTCCCAACACTACTGAGAATGTTGACATTTTAAAGTTCCTCTCAATATTCTCTCTCTCTGTCTCTCTGGTCTCACACACACGCGCAAACACACCCACAACCCCGCCCCCACACACACACTCCATTCTGAAGAAAAAGACTTTGCTTTTGAAAAAGAGATTTAGTTTTTATTTTGCCTTTTTATCACTAGCATATTTTTAAGGCGATTTTCTCTTTTGGACTTTAAAATTAGTTTCTGAAGCCTAGAAGTTTGTGGTGACTTGTTGGTGGCCAGTCAGGATGCTTGGGAGAAGTTTTGGGTCAACAACCAGCATTCTTTTTCCCAGGCCTCTTGAGTTTGCAACACAGGTTAAAAAAGTCTTCTGAGGGCTTCCCTGGTGGCGCAGTGGTTGAGAGTCCGCCTGCCGGTGCAGGGAACACGGGTTCGTGCCCTGGTCCAGGAAGATCCCACATGCCGTGGAGTGGCTGGGCCCGTGAGCCATGGCCGCTGAGCCTGTGCGGCCGGAGCCTGCGCTCCGCAACGGGAGAGGCCGCAACAGTGAGAGGCCCGCGTACTGCAAAAAGAAAAAAAAAAAAAAAAAAAATCTTCTGAGTCCTGGTTTCATTTTCTCAGGAAAGTTTCAGGGGGAAAAACAAAGACTTTGCTATCGGAAGGCCTCAGGCTAAAATTCCCACATTCTCTCTTGTAAACTTGGAAAAGTTAACTCGATTTCTCTAAATCTCAATTTCCTCATCTGCAAAATGCAGATAAAACCCACTTGAGATCCTTCTGTAGATTCAATGCGCTCATGTCTATAAAGTGGCCAGCCCAGTGTGTGATGTTTAAGTGCATGAGAGGTGTTTGCTTGCTCTTCCCTGCCTCCTTCCATCCCTGTCTCCTAGCTCCCCTACTTGTCGCTACGAGGACTATGGCCAAGCTAGCCCATCACTCTGTAGTGGCTCCTGTGAATGAAGGGAAGACGTTGAGACTTGGCATGTGAGGTTACATGGTCAACCAAGGTAGGGAGAGAGAATTCTTCCTGGACATGCTGAAGGCAAGAAAGGCAAACTCACTGTTACTGAGCTCTCTTATACACCAGGCACCCTTAGGCCTTTCATTTGTATGTTCATTCATCCCAGGAATCAACTGGGAGACACTACCACATGGGCTGGTTTAGCTGGATGGGGCATGGCTGCTGAACACAGAACAAGAATGAAGGGCAACACCCGTTCCTGCTGATGTGGTGAGCACTGTGGCATGTACATAGCAGGTCACCTATCTGAGGGGCCGCCTGTTCTCTGTTGACACTCCTTACTGGAACGGTAGGAGAAATGACAACACACACAATGTTCTCTGGAGGCGGGAGGCCCGATTATAGTAACTTGAGTAATTCCCTCTGAACAGTCAGTGCAGTGTGAACATACTTGAGGGCAGACCCAGTGGGTGAGTATAGTACTGGGTGGTTTTTTAAAAATAGTGCTGAACACATTGTTGGCATTAAAAAGAGTTATGTTGAATAAAGAAAAGAAGGCTCCTCTCC